>NW_016909009.1:504117-513147 GCF_001483705.2 Eufriesea mexicana | reverse complement strand
CATTCCTGCGGTGTGTACACTGGCGAGGACAGTAGGTGCCCTTATCTACCAGGCGACTACATTCGTTGACACGTAAAATTCTCGTAATAGAACTCTCGGGTCGATTAAACGCTTTCTAACCTCGGTACCGCCTCGACGTTCGACCCGGCCTAACGTCTATCCGGACACCTAGCAATCGTTAAACTCGCACGCAACCCGGTCCTCTACCTGCGCGCGGAACCTTCGAACGTGTCCGCCATAAAGATCACGAACGTTCCCTACCTGTGGCACATTTTCCCCGTGAACCGAAGCGGTCGAGGAGAAAGGAAAGCCCGCGGTACCAGCGCCACGGCAATTAGGCCGAGGATATATGTGTTTCGAGCGGTCGCGCGGATAAATAGCCCAGGCATGAGCTCGGAGACGCGAGCGATTCGCAACAGACGATACGTTCCGCGTCTGTTTTGCATAATACGAATCGCACACGCGGGGCATACGCGAGCGGACAAGCGTCGTGGGCCTGAAATATCACGGCTCGGCCGTTTTCAATGGGACCCATAGCGCATAGTTTACGAGCCAGCACGTCGGCGAGCTCGCTTTTTCGCCGGGACACCCGATAGAATATAGAGGAACGCTGCTTTGTCAGGGCCCTTTGGCTCGCGCGCCACTAAACTATTTCACTTTCAACTTTCGACGCGTTCGAGGGTTTACGGCCGCGCCGTGGAGGCCGAGAAAGAAGCGCCGAGTCGCCGAGGATGATTGGTGCACGCCATTCCGCTCCAACACCCGGGGAAACGCGAACTCTCCTTCCCCGCTTCCGGAGAACTCTGGACTGGCCTTTGCGTGTTTCAAGATCGCTTTAGGTCCCTTATGCATGGTCGTCCTCGCGTTTTTAAGAGAAATTAGTAACGCGCGATTGGAAATAAGTTGGGTCTAGTATTAGGTAACGTTACCTTGCCAGCTTCGAATGTAACATCGATAATATAATCGACAAGGTTATGCGAATTGACTCGGCGTTTATGGATTTTCTCGCTCGCAATGATTATTTCAAATTCAGGTATTTTCCTGATTTACGGCAGTTTTATAGAAACGCGTTTACGTAAGAGTGGCCGATCGTGCGAACCGGATTGCCATTACCGGTGTGTTATATGTTGACAGATAATTTTCTGCATCGTAAAAGCTTGCGCGCGACATTTTCCTGATTTATTTGCAAAAATATTTTAAATTTCAGCGATTTTCTCACAGCGAACACGATAAAGTAAATATTAGAGCGGCTAAAGCGGATACCGAAACTCCAATCCCTGGATCACGGATACATTTTCAACACCCAGAACCGTAACCGTTAGCGACTTCAACCCTAAACTCGCATCAGCCGCTAGTCTAACTCCAACGTACCCATCTCGGGACCTAAAAAAAAACCCGAGATTCGTTGACCGCGTTTCGACAATAATCCTACCAGCATCTGCCATTTCCAACTTTGCCGAAATTTCCCTCGAAACGAATCACGATCGAAAACCGACTTTCTCGCGATGGTAAAAGGGTTCGATTCCCTGTGCAATCGCGATCCTCGCGCGGGACCCTCCGCTTGTATCCGAGGAAACCCACGAGAACCCCTCAACGGTCACTCGGACCCAGCAGGTGCTCACCGATCGTTACCCCTTTTTCCCGATCCGTGTGAAACTCTCGCTACAACCCTTCGTAAATTCGCCTGACTTTGTTCACCAGCCCTCGCTCGCCCCGTCGAAAAGGAAGAAATCAGCCGAATCGCAAGCGAAACGCGTGTCCCATCGCTGGTCCCAGCTTCGTTAACCCGATCCTCGCGGCCTCCGGCAGGAATCTTGGCACGGTTAAGGCGCGACACGCTCGATAATGTATTCTTTTCTGTGCGTGGCTGCACGTTTTTCGAGCGGCGGAGAAGGGACGGTATAGGAAGAAAAAGCGAACGCGGCCGGAGAAATGAACCGTTCGCGCTATTCAGTGCGAGAAAAGGCAGAAAATGAGAGACGCCGTGGAGGGAAAGGTGAACGGGGGCCCGCATAAATATTCCCCGCGCGGATGCGAAGGCGACGGGAGGCAGCGGCAAGCGTCCATGGACGTCGTGGAAAAAGGAGATCGAAGGAACAGGGTGGGTTCCCGGACTGGACCGAACGACGAAGGTGAAACGGAATCGACGACGACGACGACGACGGTGCACAAGGCTCGATTTTATTCGCGGGAGGCCCCCGTAGCCGCGAGCCTTTCTCAAACGATTAATTCGGTTTTATGGTCCGCTAAGAGTTACGACGGAAACCGTGTAAATCACGCGGGAACACGGACCCGCGTCCGACGCCCACGAGCGTCTGTGTGGAAGCGCGTGAACGCATACCTGCCGCACACACGGGTACACGTGTCCGACCGTGCATAACACTGGCAGTGCCGCGGCCTGTCGAGACCGCAATAAATTCCACTTAGCCGTTTTTGCCGCGTTAGTGTTTCGACGTGCGCGCGCGTGCGCCTGACAACGCGGCGCCGCGCCGCGTCGCGGCACCGTCGAGCGTCTTCGAGCGTGTTCCGCGAGGAAAATGCGCCGCGGTGATACGAGAGAAGGGATTCGTGGCTTTTGGTGCAGTGATTACGAGAGATTTATTAACCTGTATCGAATTACACCCGTGCGCCTGCGAGAATTCAGGCAGTCGCGAATTGGCACTCGCGGGACATATCTGTCTATCTCGTTGATATATCTTACTTACTAGTTTCGACTGGTTACAGCTATCTCCTCTCGCCTTCTGTAGTCCGTGTTAACCCCGTGCGCAGCGAGTCTACGGTTACGACGAAATGGCGGTGACAATTTCCTTTAGGCTATCGTGAAAGAAGCTCGGGTTCGCCGAAAATATCGCAATTGAACGTCAATCCAGTAAAAATGATTCGATCTTGAGTCGTGGAGTCGGAATAAGCGCGAACGTTGACCCTCCGGTGGTCTTGGGACGATTTTCCAGCTAACTCACTAGCGCCACCACGGTTCGTATCTACGGTAAACGTTTATCGTAACTATCGCGCGTATCGTTCAATTATTCTTCGTATCTCGAGCGTCGCATCGTTTGCACGATAACGTTTTCGCAAATTTTTTGACCTTACGTGTAAGATAGTACTCGTGAAGGGGTTAGTACGAACCGTATATAAGTCCATACACGAACGCACCTCCTACCACCGTTGCTCTTAAATAACTCGAACCTGTCGACGATTCACCGTGCAAGAGACACACCAGAGGACTCGGCAGAGTTAAACTCGTCGAGAACATCTTGAAACGTCTCGTAGACTGCTCGACCCTGTTGGAACCCTTCGCGTATACGCGACCAACCCCTCCGCTGTGCTAGCCTGGAAGCCTCGTCCAACGTCGGTCCATTTTCCGCGACGGAAGAAATAATGTATGCCAGGGGCTCGCACCCGAGTGACAATGACGTCGGTGGAGAGCGGAGAAGGAAAAAAATGTACGGAAAGAGGGGTTCGATCCATTGACGGAGACTTTGGAGAGAAGGTAGCGAGTCCTGGCATAATCGAACGTGGCAACCGTGTGGCGCGCTCGCTGCCACACTAGATTAATGTTATTTCAATGGGGACTCCGGGGTATCGCCATAACTGACCCCGATTTGCATTAGAATCAGGGGGTGAAATCGCGAAGGGACGCGGGGTTGCGACGCGCCTTTGGGAACGCGCCAAACCGTGTGCGTGTTGTCCGAAACACATCCCCGTGTCCGGTTCTTCGTCTCCCTCTCACGGTTTCTCAAAGGAAGCCCGTTTCCTTTTCGCGTACGCCTTTCGCCGGGATTAAGATCCACCTCGTGCTACGGTATAGAGAAAAATTACTCGTTCGGAAGGGAAGATCGCGCAACCCCTTCGTAATCGTACTCCGGCGGACATTGTTTCCCTGTAACTGCTATTCAGGCCCAAGTGCTCGCGAAAGACTCCGGGGCATCGATACAACTGGAGGTGAAGTCGGTTGCCGACTTGGTTAACCGAACGTGTAAAGTGAGGATTATCGTACGAAAGACGACGCTTTTGTCGGAGTGTTTGGTAGCGGCGTGTAATTTGGGGATTTCGGACACTTTCGATCGCTTTCAATTCAGGACTGCTATTTAAATTTAGCACTCCGGAAGTCTCGGTAACTCGTGGAAGCCTCGTATGTCATAAAATGGCGCAAACAGCTACGGGATCCTCGAGCCTATAGAACTTTCAGTCGATTTGGATCCAAACTTCCGAAAATTTTAAATCCTTCGAATACAGTTGAGATACGAGATGGCCATCGTTATGAGAGAGCGATGGTAGACTAGACTAAACGGAGGAAGAAAATTTGGAAGTGGAGATGGCATAGGTGGGAGCAGGTGGTTTCGTAGCCTGTAAAAATGTCCTCGTTTTGTTTCGTTCGAGTGGTAAAACGATCGAGCCGATGAAAAGGGATTCTTCTTTCTATTAGTCCTCGAAAAGGGGATTTTATGGTGTTGCTCGGAGATGGAATGTAGGAACTGAGTGGGATCGATAATTTAACTAACGCGTTTAAACTCGCCTTAATCGTTCGAGATTTTTTATGGTTTCCGTGAATCGACGGAAGCGACTAATTTCGAGTATCGATTCGGCCGTAAAGCGCCGGGAACACGTCGTAAAACGCTTTCAGCTAACGAAGAAGATAAGGGTCTAATGCGGTACCGTCTGCTGGAAGCCTTTGAAGATAAGACAGCTTTTACGTCTAGCCTAACAAATCAATTCTCACGAAAACGGAAAGCGGAGAATAAAGCCGGCACGCGAAGACGCGTTTCTCGACGTGTTAACGACGTACAAGAATTTTAAAAGAAACGGAGTCAGAAATGCTACTAAAATTCTTCCTCGAAAATGCCATTTCCTCCACTCATTTCTTCCCCGAAATTAAGACTATAAGCGCGTAAACCGTCTTCTCGAGTAAAGCCATTTTAACCGGTCTAACGTTTGAAGGAACCAATTTTCCAACTATTTAAGCAAACTCCCATAACCTGTCGTAAACTACCTCAAATTTTCCAAAGCGAAGACAATCTATTAATCGAATAATAGGTTTCTAATAGATTTTTAATGGCTCTCTAATAAATTCTAACACACCCTCGCCCATTCTAGTCTTCCATTCGCCTTTTTAATTAACGTTTCTCCCCCAACTGGAGGTGGAAAAAACGCGCATAAAGAGCATCTCCGACGAGGCGTACGACGCGGGAACCACGGCGGAAGTGACTGGTCGAAAACTTGGCATTATCCGGCTGTGTTCCAGCAAATTGGAAACGACGGAAAGCATCGCGAGGGTGGCCGGTTCGCAGGAGCGGCGCGGCTGCTCGATGGCCCGGAACCTAGGATCGTTAATATCCGGAAAATCATGTCCGGTGGTCCGTCGTGGAGCTCGACGCGTGGCGGCGCTGCTCTCGAAGACGCGTCTCATTTTTCATCGTCGACCGAGAAAATGGCGCGGCGATGACGACGCCTCGTTAATTCGCGTTCCACGGAATGGAATAACGCGTGTCGACGACCGGCATCTCATTACCGATTGAGCCACCTATTACGTGTCACTGAACGCCATTCACCCACCGCGAAATTGCAACCACGGAAATTGTTACGATTCCTTCGCACGATCCGTCGCTCACGAGTCTTTGTCGATCATCGAAAGGAAGAAAGGACTATTTTCGAGAGGTTCCATGAATTCCAATGGATGTTGGGATTGTTTCGGGGTAAATTTCTTTGGTGAATCGTCGATGGTTTCGATTACGGGCATATTATGGACATAGTTGTTGCAATTGGCGTGAGAAAATATATCGCATGCATTAAGATAAATATCAAGATACCAGATATAGTTATCTACGAATTAACAGTGCCGTACAGTGTATACAAACGCGTGGCGAATATTTATAAAGCATATTTAAAGCACGATGCGAGAAATTATAAAAATTGCGAGATAAATGTAAGAGTACGAGATCAACTGGTCCAACGAGTAACCGTAATTACCCAATCCTTCGAGAGGATATACTAAACACCCCGAGGAAGGAAGATATTTCTCAATCTAAACTCGATAACGTGTCCAAGTATATTTATCGCACGATGCTCGTGAGGAAAAAAGCGTTTTCCAAAAAATTCGAACAAACTCTATCCCCTAGTGGACAAGCCCGAGTCAATCAGAATGAATTATTCCAAGCGTTCTAAAGGCACCGGAGACCCTTACGGATCTCCCTGTCTCTCTTTCTCCCTTCACCCCTGTAACAGTATGCACGCGTTCTTCTACGTGCACGCACGTACATACGGTGCGTGTGCGCGTGTGTGCGAGAGAGTTTAACGCTCGGCGCACGGGTCGCACAATGCCGTGTATGGACACTATGGGCATTGTGCGAAGCGAGAGCGAATGAATATGCGCGCACGATGCATCAAAGAGTTAAGACTCAATGGCGGACCACACAGACCCCGGAATCGAGAGGACAGTCGGCTTAACGGTTAACGTATTATTATACGGATGCACGTTATAGCCGGCCATCGGAACGGTTATCATTGTCTATGATCCTTTCCGTGGCGCAGAGAGGCCGGACGCGTACCTGACCTTTGCTCCTCGGGGTTATGCTTCAAGATACCACCGCGTGATCCGATAATTAAACCGTGCTGGCATCTGTTTGAAACGCTTTGTGCCACGCGCGAGTTTCGAGCTTTGGCCTCTCTTTTCATCGTCCACCACCCCGCGCCCCAAGGGTTCGTCCCGCGAATTTTCCTCGGCGAATACACACCGTCCCTTTGCGCAACCGCTCTCGCTGCTACTCGCCGGACATGATAGATCGATAATTTTATTATCCCTATTTATTCACGCGTTGCGTATTAATTCCGCAGCGATCGCTGCTTATCCTCGATTCCATTCGAGAAGCATTACATCTCCGTTTCTCCGCAGAGTGGGACTATTCCATGGGCATTCCCCTGCGTCCATTTCGCGCGGTTATCCATCCCGCGGATAGAGGAACTAGATTGCAGCGAATTAAATCGACACTGCCACGTTTCTCGATATTCGTCGTGTCCTGAATGGGACGTTCAACGATCCTAGGTAGCGCGTTCTTGTACACGCGTATCTTCGTTACGTTGGGGGTAACGAAAGGGATGCGAAATATTTTTCAAGCCGTTCACGGGCTTCTCGAAACGCTCGTGTTTGCGAGTCTCTCGTTGGACCGCTTCGATGATCCCGCTCGTTACATTCTTACCTCGATACCTTCTTCCTGCGACTCCTCGTGCACGTTCGATCGAAGAATGCAAGTGTTTACGTAGTCTGGCGCGGGACATCGAGTCTCGCTTTATCGTTTTCTTTCCCCCTTCCTCGGACGTCGAGGGTGGAACACTGTTATTATAATGGCGTCAAGAGGGACGAGCAACAACAGTGTGACCGGTAGCTCGACGATTCCTCTGTCGAACTGTCGGAATCGAGCGGTTCGGGCGACCATAGATACGAACGAGTCGACCGAAGTATACACAGGAAACGAGCACCGGCTTTCCGATATATCATCCTTCTTATTCCACGCAACGTTTACTTTCAAACTTTCTAAAAAGAGAAAAGTCTTAATTCTCCCGTAATCCCGTGGCTGTATTGCCCCAACGCGCGCGAGATCCACGATAGAGATCGATACGCGTTACCCCTTTGCTGCCCGGACAATCGGAAAAATTACGCTGCTGGAAATTTCGTTAGATCCGGGAAAACACGTCTGATCCAAACCACGCGACAAAAGCCATCCCTGGAAGTTAACAAAGAAACCCACCACCCCCCCAGTACCGGTCCCGTCACCGCCCAATCGGCAGCGAAGAGAAAAGGACAGCCCGACGATCTTATCGCGGCGATCCATCGAGGATTTTCCAAATTGAGTTTTCCAGCTGGTTAAACAATTTCGATATGAAGCCGACTCTACGTACTCGTGTGTGCACGAGTGTGGTGGGAAGCAGGGGGTTGGAAGGGCCGCGAGAGCTCGGCCAGCCCTCCGTGGCCGTGGCCCAGCAGGGGAACGCAGGCACCAGGCTGTCTGCCTCGAAACACGGGGCAGCCGGACCATCTCTGGGCGTTCTCGTGTCCGTGGACACCCATATACACCCGTGGAGAGTCGGGAGAGCGAAGAGGCACCTACCTCGGCGAGCGTCGACGGTCTGCGTGCCGGTGTAAAAATAGAAAAGCCAACCCGGGAACCCGTCCAACTGCATATTACTTCGGACATCGGAATGCACGGCCCTGTGACCGGCGGACGTAGGAACGCGCGTGTGTTTTACGCCCCCCTGCTCGCCCAGTCCCTCCTTCGTCGCGTTTTCTTTCCTTTTTCTCCTTTTTCCCCCTTTTCTCTCCCCCTCCCGTCCTTTTCGTCCCCTTTCTCGCTCGCGTTCCACGCGAGCATCGCGAGACGAAGCGAGAGCAGCGAGGGCGAGCGTGTAACGAAAGCAAAACGGTAGCGATCGATTCGTATTTGGGAGCATGGTGGGCGAACAAGTGGAACGCGGGATTAGGCGAGGAGATAAGTGGACCCAGCCGCGATGAGGATTTCCGCTCGTCACAGGGCTTCTCCACGATTTCTCGGAACAGGTACCAGAGGGTTAGCGGGGGATACTCGGTGTTTCTTCGCGGCAATTTTTGCATCCTTCGATTTTAGTCTAGACCAGACCTGTTTCACGAAGGGGAACACTGTCAGTCGATTTTGTGGAACGAGCATGCTCTGTTGTCACTCGGTTGCCAAACGATAATACACGGTTTATATACCGAAGCTGAAAAGTGTACGACGGATCCACGGGAAAAGCAACGATCGGAGGATTTGCAATACCGATTCGCATCCCTCGAGCGTCTGCTTAAGCCGAAGATCTTTATCCGCACCGGGAGAGGCCGCGCTGTCGGCGAATAACGAGGGGAGAGAGCCGGGGGCGGGTGAGGCCGTAGCGCAGAGGGCCAAAGGGAACTCTATTTTCATCTTCATTTGGCCGACGTGGCGTACGTTTCAAAAATTGCCGACCGGGGCCATAAACGGCGCAGTAAAAATCGGGTCCGCGCATTCGCCGCGGCTTAATGGCTGG
>NW_016909009.1:484651-504091 GCF_001483705.2 Eufriesea mexicana | reverse complement strand
AGCAGGATCTCGTTTGTCGTCCATTATGGACGCGAGCCGATCGACAGTATTTTTCGGGTAGCATTGTCCGGGATTCTTCACGCCTGCCAATCGGCCTGGCCGATGGGGCCTCGTCGCATGCACGCACATCCGCCGGAACGCGAACGTAATCCTAAGCCGTGGCCGGAGAAAAGGAGAAGAAGAGGCGGCGGCACGGAGAACGAGGGAAGAAAAGAGGAGAGAGGATGGAAGAAAAGAAGGAAACGGAATCGCTGCACGGGGGATGCGCCGATTATACGGGCCCCGTGAAGAAGAAAGGAGAGTGGAAGGTATCTTTCGTATTCAGGCGAGCCGCTCGAGCGCGAGATATTAGATGTTTTGGAAACATAACGTGGAAGGGTGAGAGCGGAAAGTTACCTTTCCGATTCACCGCCGTGGACCAGAGAGCAGTCCATCCATCCATCCACGAGATCCACGAGGGACGGAAAAGAAACACGGGGCTGGAGATACGGCGAGAGCACGCGTGAACGGAGCCTAAAGTGAGCCCCATGGCAGACCTCCATCTGGTTCCTTGCCTGGTCTAGAAGGAACCACGCTTCGATAGCCGCGATGTTCCTGCGAACCTGCCTTGGCAAAGGAGCCTAGCTTTTCTCCGCTGTCCGGCAAAAAACGCTCGCTCCTTTGTAGCCGGATTTGTAATTAAAATCCGCTATCTAACCTGATCTTCCTATTCTTCCGTTTCCCTTTTCCCTCTCCGTGTTTTCCTTCTCTCCTAGCAGCGCTCCGTGTGCGCGGATCCCAGTGGATCCTCGGGGTCAGTTACTGGACTGTGAACCGCGTTACGGTCACCCCTTGTTCCGAAGACCGCTCCGGGTACATGGAATATTTTTAGGCACGCTCGAGAGGGACCTCGAGTGCCTACGAATTTGCATCTTACGTTTTTAAAGGAATATTAGGGCGATACCGAGCCATGCTCTCACAAAGAATCGTATACAAAGTATAAACTTACTTCTACTTGGAGTAGAAAAAAGTTCGAGTAGGTATAGCTCTGACGAGATACCGACGAGGAACTCGAGACATCGAACGGAGCAAGGTACACCCTTGGCCTAGCCGTTCGCCTGGAATCACGGCGCGCCATTAGCCATTGTTTCCGTCTAGGCGTTCGTATTCTCACGGTGGTCAGAACAAAGAGCGTGGCCGTACGAATTTCTGCGCGGCATAAAAGGCGCCACGTTGCTCCTCTTGCACCGGAGGAGGAATTTAATACGCTGGTGGACCAGTTTGATCGGCAAACAGAGGACCGGGAGGCGGCGCGGCGTCGCGATGGTAGCGCCGTAGGTAGCAGACGAGCGATCAGCCGGTACAATGTATCGGGGGCCACGCTAGATGTTATCTGGCTTTGATCGTAGGAAGGGTATATCCAACCCCTTCTTCGAGTCTGGTAACGAGCCAAGCAACCCCTCGGCCGTGTCCTTTTCCGTTCCAATCAGTTTCAAAAGGAGGTATACGGCGTTGCAAGCGGCCCTCCTTCGGTTTCGTTCCGAGGCTCTCTCGTGGGATCCATGGTCCACTGGCCTGGATCTCGCTTTTTTGCGGAGCCCCTCCGATTCGAGAAAGTATCATGTATCGGCCGCAGAGAAAAAAGTCGCCCGTATTCATATACAGATCGTTACATCGAGGATGTATCCTCTTCACGCGCGCCACGGACGCCTATTCCCTCAATCCTTCGCCGGTTGCACCGTGCTAGGCCCACAGGATCCAGCGCCGCGGCCCCAGCGTGAAAGCGTTGCTAAGCGAGCGTAGGACGCTTCGACGGATTAACGGACAGAGGGAACGGCTAATAACGAACTCGAGAATCGCGTATTTTCTGGTCGACGAAGCTTCTTCCGTTTCGAGATGGGTGCGCTTCGCGTAAGTGGCTGCACGGACGTTGGGATCTTGGAAGAACGCGCAGGATCGTCATCGGGAGATGGAGGAAAGTGGTACACGCGTGTGACCTGTGCGCGACACGCGAGAAAGTCTATAGAGAAGCACGGACAAAGTTTGGAAGTCGGGATTCCGAGGTACCGCGTATCGGAAGGCGTGACCGATCGGGGCCTAAAAAGGGGCCTAAGCTTTCGATAGACGCGAGAATCGGCGCGAAACGTTAGATCGTCGCAACGTGTACGCTGTTGGGCTAGAATAATCCTAAAAATAAGAGAGCGAAGCGCGACGGACGTGGAGATTTCTTCCCCGGCTCTCCGATCGGACGAGATGAGATCGCGATAATGTCTTCCTTAGACGAGAAACCAGCCATTGTCTGGCTTATCTTACGAAGGTGTCCCACACGAGTGAAATCATCCACGAAACAAAAGGGGCGACAGGGTGTCAGGAATGGCGGAGACCGTTCAGGGAGGAGGAAGAGAGAGAAGGAACGGGAGAGAAGCAGAGACAGCCGAGGCACAATGCCAGGTATCCACGGGGACGTGGCATAAATATATAATACATTTATGTGGCGGCGTTTCTTTTCAAGGTGTTCCGCGACAGTCTTTTATTTTCGACCTTTGAGCTACGCTAGGAGGCCCATTGAGAGAATGGAAAAGGACAGATCGGCCGGGGATCGATGTATCTTTCATCCGTGGCGATCGATTTGTGCGTAGATCGCATTGTTTGCTCGACAGCTCCACACCAGGCTTAGGAACGATCCTCCTTCTATTTCCATTCCGCATCGCCCGCTACCAAGATTACGATTCAATGGCATTTATTCAATGAAAGCATCGCCCACAATGGACGACTTAATATAAATAAAGGAGCTCCGAGAGAAATGCGCTTGATACGCGTTTAGGTCGGATCACGCGTTCCCGACGTCCTACGGATCGCCGTGGCTGCATCGTAATTGGATAATAGAATTCGGTGATCGATCCGAGATACTCGGCAATTCTTAAATCTTCCGGTATCGAAGTGGATCGGTATAAAGGAAGAAAACGTAATCCAAAGTTCGGTACTCGTGCATAATGATCTATCTACGCCTCTGTTGGACACCCTCCAAATTGACCAACGAATAGAGTCTCTAGGATGTTCCTCCGCGACCGTCCTATCGGACCGCAAATATTCCAGCGACCGAACGCTTCCATCCTTCCCCGCGATCCTTTGCAAGGGATCACCGACGGCATTTCACGCAACATTCCAGGACAACTGGAAGGCAGGTATCGGAATTCGAGCCTGGAACGAGCACGAAAGAGGAAGCGGATCGTCCTTGGTATTCGCGGCGCATCCGGAAAAATAGGGGTGTGGTATTTCCAGCTCGCAGAGCTGCGCGTGCCTTTTTTCCCGGGAATTCTTCCTCTTCCGGTGGCGACATTACGAAGTAATTGGTGGAACGGCTCGCTGGTAGAATTCCTGAAAGGAGGCTAGCCGAAGCACCGCTTCGCATCAAAGCTGCCTTTTATCCGCCATTTCCTCGAGCAGCGTCGGTTAACGTCTCCTCGCTTTTCGCAAGGTCGTCCTCCGATCCACGGATGTAATAACTTTTCAAGCCATCCCTTTATCCCGGGGTCGACAGCGAGCCTATTAAAAACACCAATTAACCGAGATCTTTTTCTCGCTTTTGTTTCACGCGAGTTGACCACTTTGCAGGGGACACTGACGATGGTCGGGGCTCATCGGATCATCCAGTTCGACTATATTACGAGACGAGACTCGAATTCGCCTTTGTATCGAGTTACTGCCTCCGTAGAATTATACTCGTCCTCTGTACCACGGAACTGAACGAAACGGTGGACAATACGGGTAGCCAGGTTCTCATTGTCGCGTCGGTTCCACGGTTACTCTTTCACGGTCCACACCATGAATATCCCGTATTGCCCGGTTCGCAAAGATTAATAAACCTCTTCCCTACGAGGCACCACTTCAAAAACTACCACCTAACTAGTATTCATTTGGGTGCACCGTAGGCCACGGCCTAGAGTCAGGCTCGAGTACCCCGACGCCCGAACTCGTTCCCCCGATTGGCCCGTGAGTAACTTATCATCTCTCGAAACTATGTTCGTACACACTTGCGCGTGCACACACGGAGGGCACCGTGGAAGGGTGTCGGAAACATTCTACGAGTGTATAGAGAGGCAACAGGAGGAATCATAGTTTGGTTGTTGCCTGGCGGGTCTACGGGATCGGTCGTTGCGGTTCCTTCTTGGCCGAGGAGCAGGAGCTGACGTCCTTGGGGGACTCCCCGCTGGCAGCATACGTAAACCGTGCACGGTGAAAACGCAGAGGTTGAAAGAGAGACGGAACGCGAGCAAAAGGGTGTTTGTCGAAACTAGCTTTCGAGAAAGGCGTTGCGGTGGGCTCGACCCGTCGCCGTATACCTCCCACGAGGGACGAATTGTTTATCGGCAATTGCCGTGGAAATCCTTGACCCTCCGGGGCCAGTCCTCGTGTGTCCTCTGCCGTCGCCTCGCCAGGTCCTTCGCAGTCGTATTTAAGCGGCGTGAAGAACACGGGATCGCTTTATGAACGCAATTGACTTTCGCGCCTCGACAAAGGGGAACGTGTTGAACGTCGCTGTTTGGATAACGATAATCGCTCCTGCGGCACGAAACCTCCGGCGAATGGGCGTGTGCGAGCAACCCCTGGTTCCCGAAGTTCGGTAATAAACCGCGAGATTTACGCGAGCGGTACGAGAGTATCGAGGAGTAGACGAAACGTACGAAACGTATTTCGATCGATACCTCGAGTTTTGGGTCTGGCCTTGACGGAGGGGCGGAACCGAGTCCCCGCGTGTTCGTCGCTGGTCGAGCGATCACGGACTAATGTCACTTATCGCGGTTCGCCCAGAGACCCCGTTCTCTCCTCCCTCGATTGGCTTTCAGCCCTAACCAACGATTTGCGGACCCTTCGAAAACTGGCCGACCGCGAATCGTAGGACCGCACCGTGAATAAGAACGTATGCTGCGTGCACTTACCCCTTGACTTTATGGGGACACATATGCGTTTGAATGTTTGTCGGGGATCGTGGTTATAGTACCACGAGGAGTGGACGCTGTCACGATCATTAGCGTTCGAGAGGGGGGGCGATATCTGTGTAAAATTGAATCGCAATTGAAACGTAAAATTCGACGCGGTTCGCCGTTTCGCTGACACGGTTTCCCATTTCGCTCGCGTAGACGCGGTCTTAAGACGAATTCCGTGTAATAAGTTTCCATTGAGGAGACGGATCAGGTCCAGTCGGTTTTCCAGTTGCCTCTGGAGAAGTTTCTAGCTGTTCCGGACGCACGTTGACCTGTCCACGTTGAACAATGGCCGATTCAGCGTTGCGAATA
The DNA here is from genome assembly GCF_001483705.2 of Eufriesea mexicana. Lineage (NCBI taxonomy): Eukaryota > Metazoa > Arthropoda > Insecta > Hymenoptera > Apidae > Eufriesea > Eufriesea mexicana. The sequence continues at coordinate 498,815 of NW_016909009.1, read as the reverse complement.
CTGAAAATGTTGGTCCATTGTCCACGCGGTCGTACAAAGGAAAAACCTACGAATGGCATAGGAAGTACGGTTACCAGCGGCGTTTCTCACAAACGACGCTCCGCTTGTGGGAAACTTATGGACCTCTCTTCCTGATTTTCCTGTTCCTGGATTTCGTCTTCCGTGAAGAGTTCCCTTATTCCTCAATGAATATTCTCTGACTCTCGAGAACGTTGTAAAATATTCGCGTCAAGAGTATTTCGCTATTTACTATCCACAAATCACTCGTCGTTCGTTTAACGATAGCAACGGATATACCATAACCCTTTCGTTGTATCTTTCGTCCGTGTAAATATATTCGAATCGTGAAAAAATAATTGTAGCAATAGACGAATATCCTGAGAGCCGAGAATCGGGAAGAAAAGTGTGTTGGAAAATTTTTCCCGGATGTGCATGGAAGCGAATCCTTTCGGAATGCGCGAGGTTGGAAAAATAAAAGGCTGGTGTTCATTGATAGTTCTGGCCGAGGCGTTGGAGCGGTGGGAAATGGCGGGAATAAAGGGATCCCTGGGACGTGTTGGGGGTGGAGTCGTTCTCGACGGGGTGCCAGGAATTTTTAAGATGGCCTTCGTTACGTTTCCTTTGCTTTGGGCGGAAAGCGTTTTCGAGGGGAGTGGGAGGCTGTCTCGGCCAGACAGACTGGCACCAGCAACTACATAGGCGTAGACTATTCAACTTTTTCATCCTGGCCATCCTTTTCAATCTTCCTCTCTTTCCCCATTCCGGCCGCGATACAAAGCCAAAGTGTCGATTCCCCTTGATTCTCGTCTCCCGGGAATCGCCGCGAACAAAGGGCATTAACCCTTTCACGCGGAATCCTGTCTTCCCGTTTGTCTCATTTTTCTTCCCTTTCCCGTTAGACCAATCTCGAGTTCGTTATTAACGATGGCCTTTCGCGCAGAATAGATCGTAAATTGTTCCAGACTCGGTGGCTACTTTCGTGGAACCGAATTTAACCCTTATACTCCGTAAACGTCGTTTTAGTCACCGCCAGAGTCTTTACGAGATTAGGCTACAGCCAGAGTCTTGATCCGTTGGTCTCGTGAGCAACGGATACGAGGCAAAAGAAATTTTTCGCCGCTTCCGGAACGAGTCTAATCGAAATCCAGGCTTCTCGAGTGTCTCGCGAGCCGCGAAAAGAGGCTGATAGGTGTACCCCAGCAGCCGCTTATCGATTGAGCGACGAAGACACGGATCGAAACTGGCTGCACACCCATGAACGCATCCGTGGCAACAATAGGTTAACACACAGGGGCCAGTGGCGCAACTCGCGTAATGTAATTATGGTACACGAAGCACGGAAGGTAGTCACTGCCATAATGGGCAATTGTCCCCGGCGAATGGTGCCACAATGGCGGATTTCATTGCCGTTAACAACTGACTGTCCAAATACATCGTGCAGCCCGCGCCAGGACAATGAACGACCGCTGTCCGGATCAGGTTCTCTTTATAGCACGGACGTTGTTTATCAGCATCGCCTGGACGATGGTCCTCTTCAATTCCGCTCCTCCTTTCTCCGCTATTTCGCCTCTCTCTATTTCCCTGCTCACCTTCCCGCGAGTCTAGTTCATTTTTTTCCTTCCACGCAACTACCCCAGCCGCGTCTTTCTCTGCTCGCCGAGGAACAACCCCTTGACAAGCCTTCGCATTTGTACGAGGATTATGTTGACCTTCTGCTCGAATCTATTGCCATCCGAGGGGACGACAGGTTCTGCCGACCAGGCGAGAAGCGGCGCTGGGACTTTGGGAATTCGAATGATCCAACCCCGATCCTCGTCCGTGTATACCCGATGTTATCTCCACGGATATTATCTTTTCATATTTTATATCGATCTTATCTCCTCTGTCTCGGATAGACAGTGTTACAGAGCGGGCTGTTTGAACCGATACGAATCTCCGATTCCGAATTTCCCTCTACGAGTCATCATCCGTAGACACTTGGAGGGAATCTGGTCTTCGTCCAACTATTCCCGAAGGAAAGCTATTTTCCAGTTTCGAGGGCGTCTCGTTTACCACACGGACGACGTCGTCGAACGATTCGTCCAACTGTTTCCTCGCGACGTTCCCACGCTTCCTCCATCGATCACTCTTCCCTCGCACGTGTCGCGAGATCTCGAAGAAACCCCGAATAGCTGCAAACTCGCGGTCAATCCGTGAAACCGTTCACTCGGGACGTTCCCGTTTGCGAGATAGTCGAATGGGTTTTGTACTGGATTATTAGGACGCGACGCGATGGAAGGCGTCGCAGGCCGTTTGAAAATTCATTTGCCAGCAGATTTGGCCGTGACAGAGACTCGTCCTGCGGCGGCGTCCTCCCCGCAGAACTCGTTCGCGCCCTCGAGTCGACACTTATACTCCCATTAAAAGAATCCCCGTTTATTACGGCGCTCACTTTGCGAACTTAATGGCCGGCGTGCCTACCGGTCACACGCGAGGAGACAATGAGACAGAGCGAGCCGGGAAAGAGGTGGTCACCGTTGTCGAGGGACACGATCCAGAGGCTCGCTTGACCGATCGGACGAGTTTTTAGTTGGAAATAATCGGCGGTCACCCCATGCTCGTGCCTAGTTTGCGATCTGTAAAGGACGCTGGAATGATTTGTGAGGGCCGACAGATGTTGCCTCTCGGATACTTGGTCCCTTGTTCCATCGACTCATCCTGTTGCAGAGCGCGCTCTCGAAACTTATGCCCGCTCAATTGAGCGTAAAGAATGCTCGCAAACATTACTTGTTAAGGTATCCTACGTCCCTGTCTGTCTGCGGTGCTCCATGTGGCTGTGTCTCCCTTCCTTCCTTCCTTCCTTCCTTCCATTCTGCCGAATATTCAGAGCAAATAATAATTTATTCGCAACAAAAGCTCGTATACGGCCGTATGGAGGAGCTCCTGTAAACAGGATGTTCGCAAACATGACGGATGTAAACTGCGGCTGGTAGTCGGAGCGAGCAAGGAGCCTCGTTAGGTAATTTTCTCGCTCTTCCCGCTATCGGCAAGGTTCCTCGCGTTTTCTTCGCGGATACCGCAAGTGGTAATTATCTCGCGAAGCGATTCTTCCTATAGAAAAAGTAAACTCGCGAATTCGAGTTGCGGGATATCGAGTTGACGAGAAAGTTTCAAAGCGTAAGAATAACGGCCAGACTTTGATCGTACGCTGTACCATACGCTCGACCCAGTCTCGAAGAGCACGCGACACCATAGCCAAGAAATGCCCGCGTAGAATTTAATTAACCCCTAGCACCGATCCGACGACTCGGACGATCGTTCACGCTGCACCGGGAAGGCAAAGGACTCGGCAAATAAACGTCTACAAAAATCTCGCGTTCTACGCGGTATCGCGTATCTTGCTCTGGCTTAATTAAAAATTTCAAAGTCGCGTTTTAATTAAAGCGCGAACGATCGAAGCGAAGACAGCGAGAATGGCCGCCGGCACCCTGCGGAACTTCGCTCGGAGCCAGGTCGGTCCGCGTTCCATCCCTGCCCCGGCTATTCTCCTCCCGAAAGATCCCGGCGAACGGACTGTCCAAAAAACGAGGACGATCGCGACACTTGGCGCGTGTTTCCGCGATCGCGAAGGAAACAAAACGAAGATCGCCGATTCTACGTGGCCGTGTCGAACAGAATTTAATTACGCATTAAACGCGTCCTCTCTTACCCCTTTCTCACCCCCGTCTGTTTCACTCTGTCTCTGTTTCCCTGGTTGGTTGGCTGGCTGGCCTAAAGCCGCCTTACACAGAGGCGGTCGCACCGGTGGAACTTCACAAGAGGCACAGGTACTCGACTTTCAATGACTGCCCCCGGGACCATTGTACCCGATTTCAAAGGATATAATTACGCTCACCTATGCCACGCTCGAATATCGCGAGCTTTTGTTCGCCCGTGCGAATTATCCTCGGCTCGATCGCTTCGATTCCCGATAAGACTCGCTCTTCCATCGGGAAGCTTTTATTCTTTTCGTTATATGGGCCTAGCAGCGAGAGGGTGGTGATTCGTTCGTTGGAAGGAAGTCGATTAAAGCCCGTCCGATCACGCGTGACAGGCAACTAGTTCCGCGAGAAGCAGAGGGAAGACGAGGAGTCGCGGATGGCGTGAAAATGGCGGCTGATCTTCGACGGGGGGCGAGTCGAAGCAACGTCGAGGAACAGTGACGATTAAACGCTTCTCGGACTCTCAGATTCCTGCCTGGCGTCTAGACGGACCCCAGAGGACACCAGAGTCGGTTCGCTCCGCTTTGACGTCTACGTCGAAGTTCCGTCGATGTTATTCGTTATCTCGAACCTATCTGCCGTTTCTTTGAAACTCGAGATCGTTCAGCGTGGACGAGATAAGTTTCGTAAAACGGAACCGTAAATATTGATCCTTAAGGAGCCACTCGAAGGGGTTGGCGCAGAGCGGAAAGCGTTTTTGAGGTGTTGAAAGGCACACTGAACCATTCGCGAGACCTATATTATGAAATTAGCGGGCTTTCATCGGTAGAATCGGTGCTAGTGGAACCACAATGGCTTTATCGTCGTCTCTATTCGTCACCCGGGTTCCAATAACGAGCGAATAATTTCAGGAACCCTTTTACCGGTGCACACACCCTACGCCGCCCATTTCTTCTAACCCTTTGCTTGCTGATTACGACAGAAGAGGGAATGAAATAATGGAGGTCTGCGAAAAGATCAGTATCGTTGAAGCTCTTTTTCATTCCTCTCTGGCTGGTCAAATTTCACGTGTATACGCCCATTGTCGCGGCAAATAAGGGCATTGTGGTATCATTTAAATAGGAGGGCGCCGAATACGTTAATGACTCGCGAGAAGGCCCTGTGAAATCGAGCATATTGCACGGTTATTTCATTATTCTCTAGGAGAGGCAGGCGAGGAGACGTAAGATCGAGAAGTCGAGTGGTGGCAGGCGCTCCGGCCCGGTTAATAGAAATCGAGAACAGCTTTGTCCATTTGTACGCTCCTGGCTCTCCGAGGAGTTCGGCCATTGTGCGAGGAGTCGAGTTTGTTCTACTCTATTCGCGTCTCAGATCGAGATCTTAATAACATTTTTCTGTGCCCGGCTTTAATCCGAAGCGAGCCAGCCGATCGACCTTTTCTGCTTCGACGTGCACGTTACGAGGCTGTTGCTCTCGTTCGCGAAACAATGGCGGAAAGTACGCGACAATGCGAGGCAAGTTTCGATGGTGCTTGCCGGGCAGAATTACAGTTCGATGTTTAGATAGAGAACGATTTAGGCTAAGTTCGATTAAGGATTTTTCAACGCTCCCTTCAATTTTGGCATATCCTTTAGAGCAACCAAGGATACGCGTTCTAATTTTATTTTTCATTCCTTCAATATTATAATTACTCGTGTCCCTGTCGTCCATTAATCATCTCGAGGATATCAGTCGTCGCGAGTCCAGGTGTACCCGTGGGTTTCTTTGTCGGTGAAACGGAAAAGGTAACGATAGACAAGCAATGACGCCACCTGATCGATGCCTGGTATCGTAACACTTGCAATAGATTGCGAAAGTGCGCGTATTTCGCGACGAGGTTCTAGTAGGCCAGTAACAGAGATCCCTCGTCAAATCGATCCTCTTCGAAGTCGCGATCCACCGAACCCGTGAGCCAGCTTTCCAGAACCGCAGTCCAATCTAACAAGACCGCAGGCGTGAAAAGATGGGACGCAAATTAGCCGGTCTTTCGGACGTTCTTTCCGTCCGGTGTGTCTTCGACGAGTGGACGCGCGGAGGAAAAAAGGGTACGAGGAGATCGCTCGTAAATAACAGGGTGTTTACACGGAATTGCGCTTCTCGGAAGCCTCCCCGTCCGTGCTTTCGAGTTTCCGTCTAAATTTACGAGCAACCCGTTTTGAACGAAGAGCAACGAGGAACGGAGATCGACGACGGAACCGGAGTCGTAATAGCGGTCTTCCAAGCTTACTTCTATGTAACGTTAATTGTTAAACTGTCAGTAACGTTAACGTTAACTGACACCGAGCTATTGTCCGTCGGTACGAATGGACTCGAAATCGACTATGTCGCGTGATTCACGATACCGATGTACAACGCGCGCCATCGCCATCGAGCTGCGATTCTGGAAGCAAAGGGGGTGGTCCGCGTCCTCGAGGAAGCACGTGCACGCGGTTTCGTGGAGGTGGAACATCGAGTTTCGGAACACGAGGATGAGAAGCAAAGAGCGTGCATGGGGTTGCTCGATGACGAATGTCGTTGACGATGAGCGAGAGTTCTCTTTGTTGGAAATTTTAATAACAATTTGGTAATAATTTCGGATTAGCTTTCGAAGTTTGTCAACGTGACTGTGAATTCGTAGGTTATTTTGGAGGAATTTGCAGGGAATTGTAAAATTCCAGGTATACGTACGTTTGCATCTTGTTCGCTTCTGACACCAGAGAGCAGGCGAGTGCTTGGCTTTGTCTATACATTGTCCTTCATAGTAAGAAAAGAATTAAATACGTACACGTTAAAAAAACACCAGAATAACGTGCACTTATTTAATTACAGCATCGAGACTTTCAAATGGATAAAATTTCTTCAACTATCGACTTGTGCCACACGCGTGTCTAAATACGACGAACGAAGTTGACAAAAATTATAGCGACGCGATGAAAATAAAGAAGTATGTACATGTTTGCCAAAAAGCAGACACAGGTTTTTACATACCAATTGGTTAAACCAATGCTCAAGATCCGAAACCAATCGTTTTACCTCCCACAGTCACAGTCACTAAAATAAAATAAAATTATCGAGAATAGGATTCTCAAAGCCGATTCCTCGCTCGTACGTGCCAGGGTACCGATGTAAATTCGCGAGAACACCGTGTTCCTACCTTCTAAACCCTTGGAGTTTCGGTATTTAATTCTAATAGGAACGCAGTCCGTAAATCACAGCCTTTTGATTTCGACGCAGGATAAATAGCCATATTCCCGCGTGGTACGTGTAAAAAAAAAAATAAATTATCCCACGGGCCGCGAACAATGCGTTTCCACGTAAAAATTAGAAAAGTGTCCGGGCGTTAATCTCCATAAATAACGAAATAATACGGTCAATTCGAAATTCCGGAAACAGTGAAATCATTCACCGAGCGTCTGGAAACGACGGAGGCGTACGGGCTGAGCCGGTGCAACACGCGGCGAAAGTCCGCCCGGCCAGACTGTTTGGCACCATCGAACAATGCTAGCGCCCCGTGGGCCCTACGGCATGGGGTCCCATAAAGATTCTCGGAACGGGCCGAATTCCTCGGCTTTCCCAGAATAGTAGGCGCGCGGCTATCTTTCATTCTATTCGGCTACAGTGGCCGACTAGCTTTTAAAAACGTGACCGCGGCTCCAAAACGTTATTTTGACTCCCGCCAATGGCCGAGATTATGTACCATTTTCGGAGCTGACAAAGGCGAAAGGGCACGATGCTTGGCCGTGACACACCTGTGACGCGGGTGCAGGCCATCTTTGCCGATCGTGCGAATTCTCTAATAGCAGGTCTTCTACTCGGAGATCGAACTGAAAGAGGAGAAGATATACTTCTGAGAAATGGAGTTACATTTAATTTTTTCAAAGTGACAGTAATTAATAACAATTTCTAATGACGTAGGATCGTATCGTTTATTTGCAAGAGCAACGATGATTCAACGAATTATTTTACATGCTCCGTTACTTTACTGCATCGACTCTTTTCACTGTCCCTTGAGAGAAATTTGATGTCGATGAGAGTCTTTGATGTATTTATTTACCGTGCTGTTTCACTGCACCAGTTTCGACGTTTCGTTCAGTTACAAACTGGAGAACCATCGTCGATAACGTTGAACCGATTTCGAACGTCGCTGTCGATTTCGGTGGACGCAGAAATTGCGAAGATCGGCGAGGGATCGGCTGGCTGTGGCTCGTGCTCGCGGGATTGCACACCTAATAAAACCGAACGGATGAGGTGGGTCGAGGCCGACCGATTGTTCGCGGGACACTAGAGACAAAACCGCGCGGTTGCAGCGTTTTCGATTGAAATCGATTACCGGACGTGCCTGTTGTCGCGATCGTTCTACTAAAAGCGACTAATCGCTTCCTTCCTCGTCCCTCTTCCACGATCATCGAGAAAATCGATGCGGAGCGTCGAAGAGGAGCAAAAACGTGGAATTTGGGGAACGAGTTCGTTAGCTTCTCTTGTTCCGCGATGATCGATCGATTAAAAAAGATTTGGAAAGGACGCGAGGAATGGACGAGGACGACGCTGGATCCTCGCGGGGACTAGTCGAAGGCTGGACCACGCGGGTCCTATTCGTGGATCGGGGCAACCTCGGTTGCTTTGGTTCGCAGCTAGAAAAGCAACGAGGCTACCGACGCGAGCGTAAATTCGGCGGCCAAAGTATTCGGTGAAGGCCGGGATTAAAGAAAGGAAAGAACGGAGGAGCATCGTCGGCCAATGTTTTTGTTATATCTGCCAACTCATTGGCCGCTCGTGGGAACGTCTTTGTGGTGAGCAAACGTGGCCCACAATGCGTGAATTAAAAGAGAAGCCAGAAGCACCGGCTGTTTTTCTTATGGCACCGACTGCGTGTGGAACGCGGACTATATTTTTGTTTTCGGAATGATTTGCGCGCAGTCACTTCCTGCCGATACGTTCGAAATTACATCGATTCACCGTCCACCGGCTGCATTGTCCGCCGACGCCTTTTGTCCGACATTTCGTTGCCATTGTCTGACCAGTGTTGCATGCGGTGCCCCGAAAAGATACATTCGTTTAACGTTAATCGTTCCGTGCCACGGCTGCGAATGGATAGGCTACTTATCCCTTTGTCTCTTCTTCTTCGTCACTCCTCCATTTCTGCGGCGAATCGAGGTCTCGGAGACGCGGACGGTGATGAAACTGGACGCCAACTAACGCTACGTAACCGGAAAATCTAGGGATCCCTAGATTCGACGGACGAGGCAATTGGTAGGATAGCGAAGCAGAGGGTGAAAAGTGGTCAGGACGGAGTAACAGGAAGCTGAAACCACGCGAACGCGACGGATAACCGAATCACAGAGGTAACTACTCGCAGTTCTCGCAGCGATCCCTTATCCACCGGTACCAAGACACCTTCCTTTCCCTCTGGACGCTTTGCTGAAGCCATCAATCCAGCCACGCCGCCTCGACACCGTTCGCGTTCGCGGGACCACGAAGCCGATTACTCGTGACGGAAAGCGTGGTTGTCCCGAGGCCGGGGCAACGAAGTCGCTTAGAAATGCAACGAAATCGTCGGTGGAACGAGCCGGCACGGTGATCGACTCGCCACGGGTGGGCCGGGCGAGCGCGCCGACCGAGAAAAAGAAAAGCGAGCGGCGGCCAGGTCTCCGGGAAGAAACGAGAAAAAAGGAGCAGCAACAACAACGGCAGCGAGCATTACTCGGCCGGACGCCCACGGGATTGTTCCAGTATTATGCACCTTGGCAGGTGAGCCTTTGTGCCGAATGGCACGTCATTTCTGTTACGACCAACCGATTCGACGAGTAATTGAATTCTCTTTTTCGACGCGGCCACGAAAAATCCGCTGCCGGGATACGCCGCCGATTCCTCGCCGATTCTTCGCCGATTCTCCGCCGATTCTCCGCCGGTTCTTCACCGATTCTCCACCGATTCTCCACCGATTCTCCACCGATTCTCCACCGGTGAACCGTCGAGTCGAGAGTCTTCGTTCCGCTACCCTTGCCCGCCGACCCACGAGAGGATCATTAATTTTACTTTCGCCGAATGAACACGTCGATGGTGCTTGCTCGCGCGACTCGCGTCGACCACTTGCAATTATCGCCCGCGCGTTATTATCGCGGCTTTCCTCGAGGTGTATGGGGACGCTCTGTTTCCCCTGGCAAGGAATCGATTTCGTTTCGAGGGCTCGTCGATTGCTCGCGATTCGCGTTCCACGGGGCGAATTTTTCCCAGGACATTATCGCCGACGTCGAAGACTCGTTCGAGGTACACGCGTACGCGGTATTCGCGTATCGAGACAAAGAGGAGGACTCGCTCGTGGGCAATTTGTCCGGTAGATAAATCAACTCGCTTGTTTGCCTGGCTCGAACGTTAACTCGCGTGGATGTAAATCCGCGATACTCGACATCCGGTGACGGGATAGGTACCCGTGTAATCCCGTCGTTAAACGGTAATTATCGCCGAGCGATCGAGTAGCGAGAAAAAGGTGCAACAGCCTGGTCCGATGCAAGCAGAACCCCGAGGAACTTTCTAAGACGGCTGTACGCTAACGCGCGGAGATGGCTCGCGCGCAAAAGGAAGGGATGGAAGCGATCGAGCTTCGCAGGTGAAGCGAAACAATAGAAGCTGATGGTGTTTGATGGATACGACCCCGTGACCCGGCTAATAAGCCGTGCGAAAATAAAGAATGGCGATCGAGGACCGCCCCCGGGTGGACGCGGTCGTTGTGCAAGCGGGAATAACGAGAAGACAATCGACGCCGCGTCCCGACCATCATTTTTCCCCGCGGGTGATTGACAAAATAATTACGTTGTCTGCGCGGACAATTAATGAACGTTTAGGACATGGACGCATCCTGCGACCGGGGCCCACGATTGATATATGCTCGCACACGAGAAACGTCAGCGTTCGGCGCGCGTACACCGCTCCGCGGGAATATAATCGAAAGAAGCCTCGACAGCCTCGAAGACAGTTACACGCGTATCGTAACCAGTTTTCGCGACGGAGGTGTCGGCCCTGGTCGCTGAGCCGTAACAAACGAGCGTATCACCGGTACGTCGTGATTTCCTCCGCGATCGTTACCGGAGACGAGTCTCTTTATCCAGGCATCGGCCACGTAAAAGCATCCTCGAGATTATTGGTCGAATTTCGACCGAATCGAGCATCGAGCGCTCCATTAGTCAAGATCCGATCGAGGATCCGATAGCACCGTGTCCATCTTGCCGGCAATCTCCAGCTTCCAACTGGCTCGTCCTCGGACAAACGGATCCTCTCGATTCCCTTCGTTCGTCGCGTTCCTTCCACGCTTTCGTTCGAGTTTCGCCAGCGAAAAGGAAATTTTCGAAAATCGCCGTCTCCGATCGCGCTCCGGAGGGTCGCCGTGTCGCATCCCGCGGCAGTATTTCGCAATATTATCTCCAAGTGCGAGCGCCATCGATCCGTTCCCTCGTTCTCTCCCTTTCTCTCCCTTTCTCTACCTTTCTCGCGGCCACCCGCCCCCCGCGTGCACCCCCGTCGCCCGGCCGCAGCCACCGCTTGCCCGTGTGGCGTCGTTCCCTCGTAGAATCGTGGCTTCGTACCTTAACCATTCAATCTTTGAATCACAATAACAGCGGCGTGATGTATAGCAGCGCGACTCGGCATTAACATAGGATCCAAATATGTAATCCCAGACATCGCTGGCGGCCATCTGATATGTTCATTATATATTATACCGCGAGAGAGCGTGTACCTCATGCACCGCCGCCGCGGAACAAGTAGGTGCACCCCCTCCCGCCCGCCCTCCCAAGCTCCTTCTTGTATGCGCCACGCTGCAACGCGTCTAGTTAGATGCATTTCAGGTGCGCACACGTGCACACGAATGCGGCTCGAGCCGCGCTCTACTCGTCGTACTTTCAGCGCGCAATAATAAAGGGAAAAGCTGCACTGAGCACACGGCCGCGGGAGAAAGGGAAAGGGATTAATTATTGCCGCGGTACCCGGCGAAATTTACAAATTAAATACCAACGGAGGCGGTGTTTCTTTATTCCACCCTCGAAAATCTTCCTGTCGCCCTTCTTTCGGCCTCGCTCCATGCATCTTTCTTCGGACAGTAGTTCGATAGCCTTCGGCGATGCTACGTTTGTCGAAAGGGTGGGACGTAGCGATCGTTTAACCCTTTTCCCCCCTTATTTGGTAGGCGAGTTGGCGTTTGTTTAAAAATTGACGAATTATAAGATATCGCCGTGGAAGGTCGAAGGTCGCGAGAGTGTCCGTAGCTGGAAACTCGAAGAAATATCGGGGAAGACGTAAAAGACGAATTCTCAAACGCCTGGAGAAGCGATAGAGCTTTAATATAGGTACAATGCAGAAACGCGAGCTCTGGCGCCGCGTCAGCGAGTCGTAAACAATAGCAATATCGAAGACAGTGTCCGACGTTGCTGGATTCTTGCGCGCACGATCGGCCGATCTAACGGAAAAATTCAAAGCCCCGGCCAGTAAAGGAGGACGGAACTCTTTGTATGGAAATCAGGGATGATTTTTGGCAGAATTTATTCGAAACATCAGGTTTTCCATGCGATCTTCCTTACGGGGAAGATGAAAAAATGAAGACGACGCGAGGATGGAATCGTGACGCGTCGAAGGGGCTTCCATCCGGCGACAGATCGTCGAGTGTGGGCGCGAAATCGATCGCCCCACGTCCCTTTTATTATTAAATCTGTTTCATCGTCGAAATAGTAGGCGCGAGGTTGCACTTTAGACATCTCTCGAGATGGTAAGATAAGGCAACCGCGTCGGGGCCGCGCCACCAGATTTCCATCGCCGATCGGCCAACGACTCGCGAAAAAATCAACGGCACCTGGAATGCTTTTAAAATGCTAAAATGATCGGTGGTGAGCGATTCACCGCCAAGGACACACCTTCGTCCTAGCGGAGGAAGCATCCGACAGGACGTGGAAACTATACTTCGGACTTACCTATCTCCTTCGACGTTACGCATAGAAATATCGCGTATTTCTTACTACATCGTAACCTACGTTGCGCAAAATACCGGCCACGTGGAATGGAGTCCTCGAGAGATTAAACCGATTACGGACAAATAAACAACCGAATAGGAAAACGAAAAAGGACCGAAAAGACACGACGTCGACTTCGAGCTTGATAAACTAGCTAGCCACTCCGAGCCCCACTTTCCATCCCCATCTTGGTATTCGACAAATCACGAGGCTCTGACCCTGGAACGCCAGCGACACGAGTAAATACCATTTCAAACGAGTTTCGTGCGGTATCTATTGCTCGACACGGAGACACCGTTCGTTCCTCGATCTAACTCGAAAGGAGGGAGCTCTCGAAGCCCTTAATTCACACAGGTGGCACATACATATTTGTATTCGGTAAAAGCCCCTTCCGCGCACCTTTCTCTCCCTCCCTCTCTCTCTTCTTCTCTCTCCTTCTCACCGGGAGATAGAGCCTGTTCCGTCGGGAAGCATCATACGCCCACCTCGTGTTAGATAGGATCTTTTCAGCGGCGAGCAGGAGCAGAGGCAGCAGCAGCAACAGCAGCGGAACAGGGGCGAGCCACCCGGTGCGAAGCTCCACGGCCATCATCCATTTCGCCGGAATAAAAGTTTCACGGTGCGCGAGACCGTTTTGTTGAACCGTCTCCGAGGTGTCGGCAGACAATGTGACACGCTGCCACTTCCCCTGCACCGTGTGATTACGTAACGCCATAAACGTCGCGGTATCGAGACGGAAAGGTTAATTCCTCGGGATTTAAGACTCCGTTGAAAAGGAAAATCGGAGAGCGAAGAATCGGCATCGTTGCGACGAGACGAGACCGCAGGAGAAGGAATGGAAAACGGACTGGAAGAACAAGGAACGAGGTAGTTTAATGGAAGGAACGAACTGTTCGATGGACCAACGCGATAGGATGCATGCGGGAACTGGTCGGAGAGTGCGGAGAAAAGTGGTTGCCTATATAGGAAAGAAAACAAGAAAGACACGGAAACGCATTGTGGCGACGGAGTCGCAAGATCGTCGATCGTCCAGGTTGTCCAGGCTATCCGCTGTCAGTCGACAATGGGTACCAATCAGTGGAAAGCGTAGTGTCAAGTCTCCTCTAATTGTGCCATCCGGACAATGGCGAAAATGACATGGGCGTGAGCTTGGCTTAAACCGTGGCCAGGCCTCGACCGACGGTGGCGTCTAATGGGTTTTGTATTTCGTCGATTAACGTTTGCGAATGACATTCATAGCCCTCCCCTCCATGCCGAAATGTCCCCGTGCTCTGCAGCCGGGAATATTCATGGCTCGAGCCCTGTAGTTGGGGTCCGAGGTTGCGGTGCTCCGTACACCGACGTGTTCGAGACGAGCGAGACGGAGTCAGGGTGCGAGACGATGGCTCGAGAGGGATGGAGGCCACGACGAAGAAGCCAGCAGGCTCCTCCCAGAGAGATACCACCGAGGAACTGGTTTCATCCCTCTTT
>NW_016909009.1:332740-484581 GCF_001483705.2 Eufriesea mexicana | reverse complement strand
CCCCAGAGAGATACCCCCGAGGAACTGGTTTCATCCCTTTTTCCCTTCTGGTTCTCCTGTGTTTTTTTTTTTTTTATTTTTTTTTTCTTATTTTTCTCGTCTTTCTCTATCCTTCGACGCGACGTTTCCTCTACTACGTTCCAGCGAAGCCAATGGGTTACCTTTCGAGACTCGAAAGGCCAAAAACGAGAGGGGTCTCGGTGGAAGCGAGATTCACAATGAGAATTGAGTTTCATAACCGGGCCACGCGGCACAATGAGACGAAATTGCGTTACAACGAGGGTCTGGATTTATTATATCGCCGGTCCACGTGGTGGTGGGTTTCGCACCGACGGAACATGTGTTTCCTTCGTTGTCGCGGCCGAGGGAATAATTACCCTTCGCCGCGACGCTGCGTGCAGCGCCATCGGGTGAAAGGGTAGCGGATCGAACGATGGAAGAAACGGTGGAAGGAAAAGGTTGCCGTCAAGGGAGGAAGGGTATCGATAATGGCCCCATAATTTCGGGACGCCGACGTCTATCGCGTCACGCCCCGAGTAGAGGGAAAAGAACGGGTGGAGAACGTTCCGTCAGTGACGCTGCGAGTAACGTTCACTGGGGCAACGCTTCTGTTTGGATACGTTGATCGTTGAGGTTTGACGACCGGTGGACGGGCGAGTAAAAATTTGGAGAGTATGTCGTACGAATTTCTGTTGTTCCTCAGTGTCTGTTAATATAGACAAATTTTAATCATTCAATTTGATCATTTTGTGCCACGTGGTTCGCGTACGTTCCACTCCGGACTTTCCTTTACGACGGTTAAGGCGATATATAAATATCGCAAGACTCGTGTATATCTTTTCAATCCACGGTCCAATATATTTAATACCCTTATGGGTATTTAGAAAAGTCAGTAATCGAGGGCTAACACAAAAATAGCGGATTATAAGTATACCACGAGAAAAGTGCCTAAAAGTGACTGCAAATTAAAAATTGGCTATTTAAGATACGACAAAGTTAGCGTTAATGGACGAACAGTTGCTCGAACTACACCAGTGTTGGCAGTGTAATCGGATACGTCAAAATACGACTAATTGCCTCGAAGGAAACAGTTTGAAGAAAATGACTGTTATTAGCACGCGATCGATGCCGATTGTATCTGGACTTTTAGAAAGCATCAGGCAGTGGAGCAGGGTGACAAATTATAGCGTGCGAATCTGTCGCACGGCCGAACAACAGATCCAAGGCCAGACCCACCTACTTCCCAAGCGGAACTATCGCCCATTCATGGCACAATGGTCATCCATTCACAGATACTGCTGCGATCAATGGTGTACCGTTACGAGTAACACTTCCTCGTGGTCCCAGATTGCGTGGGAAAACAAACTCCCACCGACTAATTGCTAATCCATTCACTGTGTCCACGATTTTTCCGATCGACTTCGCTCTTAACGTTTCTGTCCATTCGAGTGAGCGAATCGCTCTGGAATAATTGGAATACGCCATCTAGACGGATCCAATTATCGGCGCATCACCTGAGAAGAGAAAATCTGAAAAAATCTTACTAATTTCACAATATTCTGAAACAGAGATAATGGAGTGGCGATCGATGAAATAACGATTGGATGACTCCCAGAATTTCAGAAGAAGAAGAACAGACGTAATCAGCTAATAAAATTAATAACTATAGCATAAACACCACACGCGAGTGACAAGGAAACCTAAGCCTGAAAACTGCAAACTCACCCCCAGTGTCTCACCCTTCTCCACGATCGAACAATCTCAAACCTTCCCCTGAAAACTAGCCAAGAATCATTCGAAAACGACCTTGCATCCTGCGAGACATCTCCGCCATTCCAGCGGAAATAGAAGCGGCAGCCACCCCCGTTGCTCCCTAACCGCACCGCCATCTCGTGAGCGAAATAATCCGTGAAATCGGTCAATTAAACGTCGCGTACGAGGACTCGTGCTTGCGCTCGGTCCTGGAGGAATCGGACGAGAGGTCTGTGAAGAACAGGCAGACGGTGTACCGGGTTCTTTGACGTCGTCACGGCGCAGCGACGCGTGCAGGGATCGTCTCCGTTGCGAAAGAGGAGGCGCGTTCGAATCAAACGATCGCGCGAGTGGTAGGAGGCGAACGACGACGAGGCGAACAGAGACACTCGAGAGATGGGAGAATGGGTGAACAGGAGCGGAAGGGAGGAAAGATTGGGCTAATTCGGGGAGACAGTGATCGCGGTGACCTCGTGAAGAGCGATACGCGTCCCTGGAACGATCGACGAAGACCGCAAGGACGTCGACGCGAGAGCATTCGTGTGTTACGCATCTGCGGATCATCCGGCGAACCGATGGATGGGGATCACCGAGGGATTTTTCGGGTCACGCAGGGGGAAGGAAAGCCGGCAGGAGCAATGAATGACATAATTGAATTTCACGCAGCGTTGATTCCCTGGCCCAGGACCACGACAAGCCGACCGCGAGCTCCCAGCAATCCTTTCCTCTCGCTGCTTCGGCATTTCCGCCGGTTTTGACTCGGAGCGCCGGCTTTGGCACAACTGCGCATCCGATCCGGAATCTTTTCCATGCTTCTTCAATTTCTCGCTTTTTCTCCAAAGTCGGATTAGCCTCCATTATCTCCTATTTTAGAAGAAATTGTACGAAACGTGAGAACGTCGTACTCTTAACGCTAGATTTACGGAACCCGTGAATTTGACGGAAGGGCTGCTCCAATTATACGATGGCAGCAGATTTAGTTAACTTACATTAACCCTTTGCGCTCGACGATTTTTTGGCCAAAGAAGGGCACGAGTTGACAAATTTTCTGCCATAAGGTTGAAGATATTTTTTAAACAGTAAATAAGAAATCGTATAATAATTAACACGTAGAATTATTTAATTTCGATACCTCGCACACTGTTACGTTATTTTAAATTTGATATATTAATTAATATCGAGCTTCGAAATTTTATCAAATGGTGATCGAAAGGCGCCTCTCGAGTGCAAAGTGTTAATATAATATATAATACAATATATAATTGTTTTAAAATTAAACTAATCGTTAAAAAAGAAGAAGGCACGTGGTTTCCTTTAAGTGTCAATTTGACAGGTGCCCTTAGAAATAGTTATACAGATAGCGTCCGTAAATCTAGTGTTAAACTCGAAGATTAGTCATGGTACTGTACATTCGTGGAAGCATTAGATTCCTTGATCTTCTATTTTTAAAATTACTAGAAATCGAGATGAATTTCAGTGGCACGTTCTGGAAATGAAACATGGTCGTATTCACAGACTTGGCTAGTTTTCCCGAATTTTTTCTCGCAGGTTTTCCAATTGTTAAGGTAAACGTAAAAGAGAGTAGAATATGGTTAACGCGTGCATAGAATGCGAAAAGCCAGGTCTGCTGGTCTAGTTTGCAGACAGGCGTCACTCGCATCCCCGCGGCAAAACCGAGGCTCGCAGATCCATCCAGCCGGGCTACGCTATACTTACACGATCTGTGTAAGGAACAAACGCGACGGATGAATAGTGTTTCGTATGTTCCGTCATTGACTGTAATAGCGGGGTGGAACCCCCAATAGACGCCGCTCGTATTCACCGGATTGAACGCGCACCGTGAGCATTTAGCGCTTTCCCATTGTCCGTTTGTCCGGATGTCAGCATCACTCTCTGATTGGCGGAGAGTGATGCTGACATCCAATCGCCATTGAAAATCGTTAACTGTTGACTATGGGGTCAACCTGCCTGGCATTCAAGCGTTTCTCTCTCGTCGTTTCCCCTAAATAAAACGGGCCCGGCTAGTCACAACATTTCTGAACAAATTGCTCGAACCGTCTTCCCTGCGACCGTCTCGAAAATATGAAACAACTCCGCCGAGTGAGACGCTTTTAAAATATTCCGAATCCGATAACAAAAATCCTCGCCCAAGCGCATCCTTTACACCTTACCAGTCAGCGTAATCCCTGACCGATTGCTTGATCCGTCGAGAAAACACCAAACACGGCTCGATGGCCGTGGCCATGGGGTAAGAGTATCGACTGGAATATTTTTAAAGGACGCTAGATAAACAGGGGCAACGAAGGAACGATCGATAATCCTCGGATGAAAGGTCTATCGTGGCGATAGATAGGAGAGACAGGTCAGCTTTCTCCTAGCGTGGTATCTCTTTCGACAAGGGCGGATTACGCGCGCAATCGGTTCACCTGAAAGAGGAAAGGGTTGTCGCAGCACCCTGCTTCGAAGCTCCGACCGCTTCTGAAACGTTCTGTTTCCATCGTTCGCCCATACGTGTCAGACACGTCGTTTCGCCCCTGGAAGGGACCAGGGGTGCGTATCCACTCCCCTTCTTTTTTAATCTAGCCATTGTGATGGTAATGCACAGTGTTAGTTTCACGGCAGCGGGAGGGGAGGGAAGACATTGTATCGTGCGCGAGGAGGGGTACGCAGAGCGTGTACGCGCGTACGTGTGCGCCTCTATGGAGCCGCAAGGACTGCTCTAATTTCAAGGGGGGTTTGTTTTACGAGCACTTCAATCCCACGGAAAGCAATACGGCCTGAGTAGGACCTGACGTCGTTGTAAACAATTCGTTCACGGCTCTCCCTTCGCGCTGCCGCGAGAGCAACAGGGACGGAGAGGAATACGTAGAGAGAGAAGGCTGGTAATATCGAATAGGGAAAATTTCTTTCGACTTTTTTACGCGACCGTTACACGCACAATGCCGGCCCGGTATCGAAAGAGCCGGGCCGCCGGAGAGTTAGACGTTCCATCAATCTTGAAATTGCGCCGTTTCGAATTCCGCAAGAGGGTGATTAATGGGGCGAGCTCCGCGATTTCACCGGGACCGTAGGCTCATCGGACGACGTCGCGTGCTACGCGGTCACTGCGAATTTCCCGGTCGAACGCTTCGTCGAAATCTCCTGTACGCAGGAGGAAGTAAGGATCAAGATAACAAACGTCACTTTTCAGGATAATTTAAGTATACGGAAACAGTTAACAGAAGGAGTAACCCCTTCTTTAACGCGCTGATATATGTGACCCATGTGTAGATGACAGCAAATTTCTTTCGCCTCCATGACACCCATATGTAGGTGACAGCTTTACCTTTGAAGTTTCAAACGTTAAAAAGAAAAAGGAAATAGAGGGTTAGTACGTCCAGGTTATGTAAACCAAGATCTATGGTCCCGTAAGAAACTGGATTTACGGTCGATGTTCCAGTGGCGTAGCTAGAACTTATGTCACCCCTGGTGGTCCCCAGTTTGTCACCCCTTACAACGCGGACCAAAAATATTTCAAGCGTTGAACGCGTTAAAGAGAAAATTCACGACTCTCATATCGCCAGCCTATAGTTATAAATGAAAGACCAATCCAGAAATAAAATTATGCACCTAACTATGGTCAGTGTTTTAAAAAATTGGATACGTAACATTCGCATCTACGATTCAGGGAAAAATTGGAGAAAGAATCGATGGAAGAATTTGCTGACGAATCTAGGAGAGAAAGAGGAGAGAGAGGAAGCGTCGCGAGTCGTTGCGACGACAAACGACGCGAGCGTGTACCTGCCAGGTCGACGAGTTGAACAAAAGGTCCGGAATATCATCAGTTTCAGCGACACCCGAGACAAAACTCGCCGTGGAGGAGGAAAGAAAGGGGGTGGCGAGGTCCAAAAATCCGCCGTTAAAAAGCACACCCGCCGCTATGAGAGTCGCCTCGACAATGGCCGCTGCGTGGAAAAGTGTCCATAACCAACGGGGCATGGGCCGCGACAATGGACATTCGAAGAAACGTATGTTTGGGCCGCACAATGCCGGACAAAGGAACGATCTAAGTGCCTACATGTTGCACACCAGCCTGCTACAAATACCCGGATGTGTGCCCAATGGATCCTGACGGCAGTCGTATCACCGCCTGTCTCGGGAAACGTCTTCGAGACGATGAAAGAAAATGCTTCGCAGCCAGATGACCGGGCAACCTATCGCTTTTATCCGTTAAGTCGCTCTATTCGTTGCCACTGTTCGGTATAGAGAAGAGAGGATTACACGGACCCACCTATGAATCGTGATCTGCGAGTTACACGCGCTTCTGGAGGATCGGGCAACGAAGAATGGCGAGGGCACTCGAACGGATCCCTAGTTTCCTGGTTATCGTTGGAATGTTTAGTGGGCCATTGGCGAGGTACGATTTTGCATCGATTTAGACGATCCTTCAACGATTTTATTTTATTTTAATTTTATTATTATTTTAAATTCGTAACAGAGAGTTGTTAAGCCAGTAGCTACTCAAAGTTCGTACTTCTAACGAGGAAAATTAACCCTTTACATTACGACGGAGCTATCATAGTCGCATTGATAAGACACGAATTTCCATTTGGTTTTACTTTCATAGACGAAGAATGGGAGAGGCAAGGAAGCTATTCTACAAAGAAATTCAAAAAATCCTGAAATTCCAAAGGATTAAAATAGTAGATTCCTGTCATGGCTTCAGAAAAGGTTACGCTGTGCACGGTGTATCATCGGAGCTAATAAACGCGCGAGGAAATAAATAAGCGAAACAATAGGCCGATATGCAAACGAGGAACTACCAGCAAACGGGTATTATACCGCAATAAATGGACAATCGGCCAGAAGAATCCCTTCGTTTAGCCTAGCAGACCAAACATGCTTAGGCATCGAAAAGCAGGAGAAACGGTGTCTATAAAGCTGTCCCTTTACGATTTAATTAAATCAGAGAGAAACGTCTGGCCCCTCGATCGTCCGTCATTAACACGGCTCGTACAAAACGAGACACGGCCTCTTGGCGCGAGGAACAAGGCGAAACAGAAAGAAGACCCATTAGCGTACAACGGTCCCGCCGGGAAGCAGAAAGGTCGAGGGAGCAGGAACGCTCGCAGATTTATGGTGTCGACGGCCGTGGAAGACTGGGAAAAGAAAGCTGGCGTTTACCGAGGTTTCGGGAATCGCGGCACCGCAATATGGAAATATTGCCCCGCTCGTGCGGCCCCTCCGTTTTAATGGTCCGCGTTGTAAAACCGAATGGCCGGCCTGAAAGCTTTCCCGCGTTGTAAACAGTGCTTTCAAAGCTGTAAACACCTAGCCCGCGGTACCGGGCCCCTTCCTCGTCCTCGCTTCCCGCAATAAACGTCCGCGAGCGCACTTTACCTTTTAATATCTTAAGTGGATTTTCGTCCGTTGACTTCTTGACTCTTGGTCACGCTCGGGCCCCGTTTGCTGTTGCTTTACGACGCCATTTTTTGACGTTCGTCCTCTACTCGGGTGAAATATTCCTCTTCATCATGGAGGTACGTACTGTGCACGGTGCCGGGGATGAAGAGCTTCCCGGAGGACGTGGACAGGTATGCTTTTGGTAATTTCGCTTTTAGTACAGTGTACAGCTGTATATTTTCGTTGCTCGCTGTCAGCGTGACCCAAGTTCGTGTCTTTTTTCCATTGGCAGGTACAGCGAAGGAATTAAGGGAACTAGATATCGTTTGGACGAAACTACGTGATTTAACGCTTAGCACGAATTTGGAAAGAAATGGACTCGGATTATCGGCCGTTTGTTTGAAAGATAAAGGACATAAGGGAGGATTAAAGCGTGAATTTTTGCCGAGGGTAAATTCGGGCGGTGGAGACATTGGCGGAGTCGGCGCTGGCGACTCGGCAGCGCGTGTAAATCTCGTCTGAAAAGAAAGCTTGGAAAGGCGGCGTGAGAGAAAGAAGGAGAAAGGGGACAGGGCTGGTGGTGGCGAGGCAAAAAGCCAGGCCTTCGAGCCCGGTCACCGTTGATTCGCGCTAATTACAGCGTTTTATACCACTCGAGCTCAAAGAGGGTATTAGTCGAGGCGTTGTAAAAATTCCGTGTGTTCTCGCTACGGTCCGTTGTTCGGCGGGAACAGACGAACGACCCCCGCCCGCTGCACCCGCGTAAGACCGGTAGGCAATTGCGCCGCGCAACAAAACAACCCTCGCGTTCGCGATCTTTATATTCCTTTGACGGCGCCCAGGACCCCTCTTTTCCGTGGTAATTATTTGTATATCGCGATGGAATTATATTTTAATGTTCCCGTTAAGATCTCGAGAGACGCGGAGGACGCCGGGACGGAACGATTCCGCTATTCACGGCGCACGACTCCGCCTTTCCAGGGGGCAGGAATTCTACTCGCCGCGAGTCTAAGATTAAACGTCTTTAGGATCTCGCAGTTTTTTTCCGGAATGAAAGAAACTTCTCCCGGAGTGGAATTAAAATTTAGAGTAGAAAGAGGGTCGTCGGGTTGGTGAAAAACGTCTAAACCTTAAAACGGCCAAAGACACCGCGGGAAAAGCTCTCTTCTACCCTCTCCCGGTCGCGATTCTTCGTGCCGAGAATCGGCTTTGAACTGGACGACCAGTGACGGTCGTCGCGTAGCACGTCTGTCGGCGCAAGCCACCCCCGCGAAACGCCACCCTTCTTCCGCGGGGTCGCTTTAATTAATTACTCGCTAGTTTTGTGCGCGAGACTTTCTCGCTGCCGTCTCTCGCGCTTTGAGGCCCGCTTGACTCGCGCGGATCGTCGATCCAGACCTTCGGCAGCCCTGCAGCTGCTCTTTTCACGGGAAAGGAGAAGAAAGTGCGCGAAGAGGGGGTGGGTGGGCGAGCGTGCAAGTTAAACGGCCAGGTATTTACAGAGGGTCGTCCCGGTCGGGTACTTAGCTATCGTCACCACCTTTTTTCAATGCCAATTAGCGTTGCCCACGCTCCAGTTGGTCCGACTGCGCGTAATCCCCGGCGGAGATGGGAGGTGGCGGAGAAAGAAGAAAAAGGAAAAGAAAGAAAGAAAAAAAAAAAAATAAAGGTAAAAGGGCGAGGAGCAGCAGCAGGCCATTGAGAGAAAGGGCCGCCACTTCCGCCCTGTGGAACAACCCGTCACTTTGTTCCTCGGCGATAACGACGAATGATGGCGGTGAACGGTGGCTACGGGCTCACATAGGCGCAAACCACTCGTGAGTGGCTTGTGAACGCACGCTCTCTCTGAGATCAGTGCGCGCCGCGGCACGAAGGGTTGCGCGGATCCAGGCATCAAAGATTTCTGCGAAACGATGAATTTCCAGGGGGCTCCATGGCGTGACGCGTGTCTGATTGCCGGCGGGGAGGAGATAAAAGTCGCGGCTAGATTTAGGTGAACTAATTAGGTATCGATTCGCGGGTTCGAGATTAGAGACGTTGCTGGTACTTTGATTCTAGCGTACTTAATTTTCTACAATTACTTTTCGCTCATCTCCGTTGCACTTATCTCTTCGATACTCCTATCGGAACAGGAAATATTCTCGAAAATTTTGTCTACGCGAAAATGTCCACTGGGACCACCGAACACTCTTCGATTAGAATTTTATTTTTCCAGCGGGAATTTGCACGCGCCGAGTGCAGCGACGAAAGCATCCTCCTACGAAAACAGTGGAACGAGCGAATTCGCGTTTCTTCAATTACCTACCCCCCGTGTATAGGGTGTTTCACAGGGAACAAACGATCCAGGAGCGAACGAGGGCCGCTTAACAAGTTAATAAGTCGCATCGCGCAAGCGCAGGCGTTCGCGCGAGTAAACGCCAATGCTGGCTCGCGTCAAGGCTTCCTTTCGGTCGCGCGAAGCGGTTTTATGGCTCGTCGAAGGAGGGTTCGCCGCGAAATTCCAACCACCCCCTCTCTCTTTCTCCTCCGCTCAGCATGGTAATTGGCGTTGAACCCTTTGAAGTCTGGCGCTCCTGTTTTCAACTCTTCTCCGCGCGCACCACCGCCGCACAAGGCCTTTTTTCCCTATTTCTGTTGCCGGGTGTCACGATTGCGCGACGGCGCGCGTACGCCAGGCGGAATTTTAAATTCCGCGCGGGGGTCGCGCGACACGGATCGCGAAAATCACGGCCCTTGATAACGCGTTCGCGTACGAACGCGCGTTGCTCGAGGGTCGGCGATCAAATTAGAGAAATTAGCGAACCCTCGGTTTTCGCCGGGGAATTAAAAAAAAATCGGGGGACCGATGATTGGATTGCGAGGAAGCCGCACTCGGCTTACTGTTTTCGGTCACCCCCGGAGAAAGGCATACGCGTTCCGTGGATGAGCGGAAATTAGTCGTTAGCTGATGCAACGTCCACGTGAAACGAAGCGGAGGCGCGGATGAAACGGAGCTCCGTTTGTTCGAAAGATGTAACGCTTTGCTGCTTCAACAGAGCGACGTGCTTACATTCTTCGTCAAACGATTCGTTTTAATTGCTTCGCGATATCGACCGGAAATTAAAATTTCATGCGCGCCAAGGCTCCAACCTCGCAGTCTATTGACAACGAAGACGATGTGCCACGCGTAAGACTAGTTCCAGGGATCGGAGGTGATTTAATTCAACAGCAAGTATTTGTGACTGTAATGGTAAGAACGAAATGGACGATGGAACGTACAGAACGCGAATTGATTATACGCGTAGACACATTTTTCGCGAAGCAAGGGACTTAATTACTGCAGATTCGATATCGTGGACCAGTGACGAGTTTTAATCTCATAATCGATTAAATTTGGAAAAAGAGTATTTCTCGAGACACGCACTTGTGATTACGGCAATTTATAGTCCATTGTTTATGCAACGGAGTGCGTTGCACTTGACACTGAGAACGAAGAGTCCATTTTCCAAGAACCTCCCCAATTTTCTGCAACGCGTTGCAACGCGACAAAGGATCGTTCGTCTAAAGATCAGCTTCTGGTCGTGATCGAGTCTAGACTCGGATTCTTGCCGACAAACAATCGCGAGGAAACGAACGAGGTTAGTTTCTCCGTGGACGAGAGGATCGCGTACGAAGGAGCGAATGGCGGCCTCGTGCCAGGAGGAAGACAGGGCGCGCTACTAGCGCGGCGACTGAAAAGAAAAGGCGGGGGTGGTGGCGAGGTAACGTAACGGAGGCAGGCGACAAAGTGGCAGGTCGCGTACAATTAGAGTTACACGGTTCTCGCCTGCTTTTTGACGTCTTAAACAGAGGCAGCCGCTTGAAGTGACGGGAAAGAGAAGACTAGCGAGTCGGAGGCGCGAAGATAAAAAGAAGGGGTTAGCGCTGGAAAGGAGGTGAAAAAGGCAGACGCGCCAGGAATCCGTGTTCTCTCTGATCTTTTTCCACGGCTCTCCTCTTTCTCTCTCTTCCTCCGACCCCTCTTCCATCCCACCCCCTCGTGTCTCCGCCGCGTCGCCGCGGTTCGTTTCTTCCCGGCTCTCTTCCGGCTGTGTGCCGCGCACACTGGGCTTCAAACTCTCTTTCTAGGTTGACACCTTGCGATTCTTGCGCAGCTTTCACGCGCTCGCCTCGTGCAGCTCGCTGGGCTCTAAAATCGCCCTGTTGAAAGCATTTAATTAAAGCGAGCTACCCGCGCTGATGGAACAGGGAAAACTGGGCTCCCGGGAGTGAGAACGACGCCTGGGAATGGGTAGGGAGAGAATCCGTAGCCGAGTGACGGATAAGGAACGAGATAATCGGGGAAGATGGGCGACAGACGGAGACAGCGAGGTCCCTGGTCTCGCGTGTGCGCGTGCATGCGCGTGTGTGCACGCGCGCGTGTCTCATCGTGGGGTGCGAGAGAAACCGCATCGGCGAGGGGGTGGCGCGAAACTGCGAAACATTGTCTCTCACCGCAGCGCGTGCAAGCTGCCAGGCATTTACTTAATTAGAGGCCAAACCGTACGTCTGCCGTTTAGAGGGAGAGAAAAACGCCGGAGGGAAGAAAGGGCGAGAAAAGATGCTCGCCGAGCGTCGCGGCGCTCCTCGTTTTTTGTGCGCGTCAGGCGCGACCTGGCTTCGCGTTTCAAGGACAATTCCGTGGACCACGGTCGGGATTTTAGGTGCCTTCAGACGCGTGCCCCTGCTTAGTCTTCACGTGCTGCAGTAATATATTCCCCTTCTCTCTGGACTTTGGAATAGCTTGTTGGCAAGTAGCAATTTAAACCACGTTTGTTCGAGAAAGTTTAAACGGGGTCAAAAATTGAGAAATACAAATTTCACGTTTGGTAACGCGAGACATACGAGTGTGCCATAGTACGGATATACGGGGCCGATCAATTAACCGGTCAACTCCGAAGCCACCCTCAAAGGATCGGTCAGAAAGTTTCAGTTTCCCTTTTAAACAGGCCCGTCTCGAGCCACCTCAAAGAATATCCTCGCATTGATCTGTTAGCCTAGGTCTTTTCTCGGTCGTTTGTTTGCCGCTTCGTGACAATGCATTACGAATACCGACAGAGCGGAGTTTTCGACGCCCGCAGCGAGTGGACATCGCCACGTTGGTGTTGCTGTCCGTTCTAACGAGAAAAGGACGAAGAGGACGGCGACGACGATGAGAGAGAATATCGCCACGTTGGTGTTGCTGTCCGTTCTAACGAGAAAAGGACGAAGAGGACGGCGACGACGATAAGAGAGAGAGAGAGAGAGAGAGAGAGAAAAAAAAAGTGGAAGGGGACAGCTGAGAGCACCTGGCAGAGATTCCGCCACCGAGACTGCGCGGCATTATATTTGGTGACAATGGATGAAAAACATGGCTTCGCACAACTCGCGCACTCTCCTTTTCTGGACCTTCTTTATTGCCGGGGATAATGTCCCTTTATCCCTTCACGGGACCTAGGACTCGTTTCGCCATTGTAAGCGGACACTTCGCTGGAGCCTCGAGACAGCATCCATCCACACCGGTGACCTTTTCTTTTTTCCTCTGCTCCCTCTCCCTCCCTCCCTTGTTCCACGAACTATCGTGGAACGTGCATCGAACGCGAGGATAATTCTTGGCTCCCTCTATCGCGCGGAAAACAACCGTTCTCGCCGACGAATCATCGAATTCGCGAGAAATTTCAATCTCGATCCACTTTCACGCATGTGTTTACCATGGGGGTACAAGTCGCCACTGAAGAATGGAAATGTTTGCAAACGTTAAACCCCGTCACGTTCGAGATGAACAGAACAGCCACAATTCGTGGAAATTTCGGACACCGATTGGGTAGTATTTGGTCCGAAACGATTTCTCCATGGAGAAACCGAGGAGCGTGCAAAGGGGTGAAGAATAACTGCAGGCTGTGCAACCCTTTCCAAGGTTCGCCGGAATATTGCCTGACCTGCTCGGTTTATTGTACGAGCTCGTACAAATTCCCCAGCCGACGAATAATTCGGCTCATGAGGAAGGACTATTGGGATCGTAAAACCGATTGGAGAACCGAACGCTATGGTTGCTGCATTGTCGAACGACGCTTCGACAATGTGCCCCGACTTTTCCGCGAAACATTTGCATCCTCGGCCATTGTTCGTGGAATTGTCGGCAGTTCCTTTCCCTATTCTACGCAAGTGGATTAGGGTGATTGACTTTTACGATCCTAGAAAATTGGTCCCGCTTTTTTCTGCTCCCTGGTCACGTTTGGCAAGAAGAGGGACAGTCCGTTACGAGAACTGGAACGTTGGTCCGAAACCCGAGAGACGTTCCGCGTTCCACCGCTCTCCGCGATAATTCACCGCGATTCTTCGCGCTAATTATCCATCTCGATAGCACGGGATACGCGGAAGGGAAAAAACGTTGTAGCTGCAATAGCGGAATAATCTCGGCGAAAGGCAGGGCTTCGCGAGCGCAGTGGCACGTGAGCCGCAAGAATATTTCACCGCGGATCGAACCGTTGGCTGGAATTTTTATTATGCCACGTAGGACGCGGGTGTCCGCCGGACAATGAATACAAATTCCCCGGCAGAAAAGAACACGAGCCACCACCGACGGAGCTCACGTCAGAGCGACGGTGAAACAACCGCTTGGCCGTCCACCCCCTTTTTCCGCGCGCGTCCGTCCCTTTCGTGCCGGTTTTCCTGTCCTGTACACGCCGAAGGAGAGAGGGCCGGCCGATAATGCCGCACAATGACTGCCGTCTAACCACCCCTCTGTCTGCGGGTGTGCGGCCGCGACGCGACGGCTGCAGCGTTCATAAACGGAAAAAAGTCGCGGCCGGTACGTGAATGCTGCTAACCGTGCACGAATGAAAAGCCACGTATCTTATCGTCGTCAATCCGCGCACGAAGGCATTCAGCGTCGCGGCTGTTCTATCGGGTTGCAACGAGGGGGTGAAAGAAAGAGCGAGAGAGCGAGAGTGGGAGGGAGAAAAAAAGAAAAGAAACACCGGACAATCCGACACGACGGCTGGATACGCCCGGACAAACCGGAGTAATTAAATGTACCGCGATATTCCGGGCTCCCGGTGAATACGTTCGGTCTGAAAGAGAAAGGTGTCGGCGGGGGAGTGGGTCGGGATCAAAATTTCCGATGATTTTTCTGAAAATACTTGGCTGATTGTATGGCAGGAGTCGATCGGGTTCTCGAATTCCCGCGGTTCCGCGAGTCTCGCGTGGCCATTGTGACGATTGTGGGTCGGAGGGGACGACGATACGGCGGCCATTCTTTCGGCTGGCCACCGAAAGCCACCGAGAGCCACCGGACGAAGGGTGCCGATTGACGGATTTCGTTACGTCGACGTGGAATTTGAATGGGGTGTAATGAAAGGCGGAAAGAGCGGTGGAAAAAGCGCGTGTTCCCCGTAAGTTTGCATCGAAGTGATGTAAATTATCAAGAGACGGCGGGGACACACACCGGGGACAGGGAACCCCGGGTACGGGTTGGAGCCCGTTCGTCATTGGTCCATGCTCTCGCAGCGATCCAGGGGAACAATCGGCGCGTACACGGGCGGAGGCCACGAGCCACGGGCTTAGGTCGCGATAAATCCGAAACTGAAACTATCGACAGGAATAACGAGGAGTAGGACGAACGAGAGCGGAGAGCAGCAGCGCTCCTTTTGTCGGTGAAACGAGGCAGCAGCCTCTGCCGAGAGGTACGCGAGGTACAGGGGGTGGAGAGCGTTCCGACTCCCGGTGTACACCGTTGAAAGAAGTCAACGCTGGTTCTTGGACGTTGTTTTGGACGTTCTCCAACATGCTGATATAGGCCTCGGCCGCCCTTCGCCGCGCCCGTCGGTGGCGCACGTGGATGACGATGCCGGAGATTCGAAACGAGAGCCGGTGGCCGGCAGAGAGGAAGAGGGCGGAAGAGTCGGAACAGGGTGGTGGCATTACAAAAGCGCGGAGGCCTTCGATCGACCAGTCATCTAGGCAACAATGCAGCTGACAATGGGCAGCGGGCCAGCAGTGTTTCATTAAAACATGCATTGAATTCGAGAGAGCCGACGAATTGGCTGAAACCGAGAGAGCCGGACCGGACCGAAACCCATCCCAAACTACTCTCTCGAGCGGCCGCTTCTGGACCGGGGTGGTATCAGGTTCGGTTGGAGTACGAACGACGGTCATGTCTGATTGAAATGTCGAAAAGTCCGTTTCTCCTCTTCCTCTTCGCCTCTCGGCCCTCCCTCTTCGCCGTTGTTCCCCTCCTGTTGTTGTTGTTGCCGTTGTTGTTTCGTTGGTAAGAGAGAAAGGACCACGGGAGGACAGTGGAGAGATCGAGGTTCGAGAGAGGAGAGGCCAGCTTGTCCGGGTTAAATTGGAATTGTCATGTGAGGGAGAGCGAGGCGAATCAAAAGAAAAACAACTTGTATAGGATTGAGTTTAATTGTGACCCATCCATCCTATACAGCCGGCCCGCCGACCCCGCTGCCTCTTCTTCCACCACCGCCTCCGCCCCTGGCCGAGCCTGCCACCCCTTCTCGGTCGGGTGGTATTCGCCACCGTCATCGTCGCAAACCAGAGTTGGCGGAAGCTCGAACGAAACGGACTCGGAACCGAGAGTCGACTGTGTGTGGCTCGGGGAGAAAAAGGAAGAATGAGGAGAATAGGCCGGTGGGGGATAGAGTTCGGTTAGGGTGGAATGGAAGCAATGGAGGTCCTATCGGAAACTGCTCCCGATAAACTGGTAATTAGAAAACCGTTGTCTCGTGTCTCCGAGGAGCGCGGCCATTCACGGCGGTCTTTTTCGTACGTTTAACGCGCGGTGCTCGTCGTGGGTGGTCGTCGCGACCACCTTCCTTCGGGGTACCCTTCGCGTTCCTTACGTCCGAGATGTCAACTTTTTAACGCGCGTTTCCCCCTTTCCGAAACCTTCTTCAGCCCGACGATCGATCGGTTACACCTGTCTAGGATAGGATTACGAAAATTTTCACCGAGAGACCGTACAATTAAGTTTATGCAACGTAAGAATGACTCGACCGACGATTGAATTACCGTTGCAGCACGACGCTTAAGAATTACGATCGATCGTGGTTGGACAATGGGTTAACACCGTTCACGCGTCACCGCCGCCGAGCCAAGTCCGAGAATCACCGTCGTCGCGGTTTCTAAACGACGCGTCGCAAAAATCGTTTTCTGAAATCCCCGCGAGGTTTATCGATAGAATCGATATTCTCGATATTCTCGATTGTCGACGTTTGACGTGGTCGCATTGCCCCGTCTTTTTCTCTCTAAATGAAGTTCTTTGTTGGCTTCGTCCACAAAGACAGCCCTCAAGACAGTTCGACAATGAGCTCTCCCTGGACACAGCAACGCCGCCCTTACCTCTTCCATCCTCCGCTTCTCTCTCCTCTCTCTCTCCCTCCCTCTCCATCATCTTCGTCTCTCGTTCTCTTCCTCTTCCACCATCTCTCTCTCCCTCGTGCTGCCTATTTTCGACATAACGTACCACCGCTTATCCGTCTCTATCGTTCTCGCGTACAATCGGTCCTCTCCACTCCCGGCGCAATTTTGTTCTCAATTTTGTTCTACGTCGTCTTCGGCCCCGACAATCGGCAATAAGCCGCCCAACTGAGATCCAATTTAAACCGTTAATTACCACAGAGACTGCCTCCACCCACGACCGCTTCGCCATCCAGTCCACCCTCTTGTGTCCGGCCACCCACAGCCCACCCGTCCTCACCCTGGCACATTCTCTCCCTTTTCGTTACTATCTCCACCACCCTTCCACCCAGGCCTCATTCTCCGGCCACTGTATTTTTCCAATTTAAAATCCTATCTCTTAATTTCCTACGTGTCACCGCTACGTCTGGGGATTTTTATGGAAACGATGATATCTCTCCTCTTTTCACTGTTCCTATGCGAGTGCGGCGCACGATTCTATCGATGACTCGCTTTTTTCCCCTGTTTCACTCGCTCTCTCCGGCGATCGCGGCCGCCTGCCTCTGCCAGCAGCCAAGGGAAATTGCGCGGAACAGTCATTCGATCCGCAGCCTGAAATCGACATCCCCGACGCTCGTCATTATGCCCCCCCGGTACAAATGCGCCCCGTTCGCGCTCTAGTCTTTCGCTCCAACCAAGTGCCGTTTAATTTCGACCCGTGAAACACCTCGGATCGTCGAATTATCGCTCTGTCCGTCGTGTCCTCGTCCACGGTGTCTTTCTCCCACGTCTGCTTCCTAACCTGGCTCCTCCTCGAGTCCTCTAAAGGCATTCACCCAAATTACGAACGTCGAGGTTCGCGAGCGTGGAAAATGGTTCCGACGGTGAAAAATGGTTGCCACACGGTTTCTCCGTGAGGGTGGTATCGGTGGTACGCGTATGTCCGCGAAAAATAAGAGACGGGGTGGTAGAGGAGGACGTCATCGGAATCGCGGGTGGCCAGCGCTCCCTGCGGAATCAGCATCGGCAAGCAACGACGGCCAGTGCTACCACCATTACCAGCACGAACGAGCCAGCCCTCGGTCTCCGCCCGGTAATATCCACACCAGCAACAATCACGGATTAATGCCATTGTTCGCGCGTATCTACTCGAAATGTACGGGCGCGCAGGTCTATGGGTATATACGCTCGTGATGCATCGACAATGGGAGTGGGTCTGTTCGGCGACCCAACGAGGTATTACCGACCGAACAAGCATGCAGTTTGTCCCCCATTGTCGCCTCTCGATACAGTGGGAATAACGCCCACCCGCTGTATTTGCAGTATTCGGCACGGTTTCGTCCGGTTGCTGTTTGCCGTCGGCCCGTCTTACTCGACATTATATCCGATTTGAAGGATGCCCATTGTTACGCCATTGTGCCACACGACGATTGGTAACGCGATCGGTGCGCGGGAGAAAAAGGGAATAGGGTAGGGGATCCGGAATCTTCGTGTTTTTTTTTTTTTTTTTTTGCTTAGGGACAGAGGTTGGCTTTGGGGAAGAGGAGATTTCGGGGCAGGAAATACGTAGGTTTGTTTGTCTGCAGGATCACCTGACGTTGCGAGTCTTGAATTATGGACGTAGGGGGTGTTCCAGGGGTTGTCGAAACGATATCGCTGGGTTCCTCTTTTTTGGCCGGAATTCACCCTTTGAAGTCGAGAAGCGATTATCAGGTGCGAGGTGCCAAGATTGTTTGTACGTTGACGGACGCCACTAATAGTTGTACAGACGAAAGTAGGTGGATCTCGATAATGCAGCGAGATTTATATGCGCGATTCTGGCGAAAGATATGTAAAACGGGAAACATTCGCGCGATAATAGGCACCCGTAAATTAATAGAGAAACAATCGTCTAATACGAAAGGTGTAAGAACCCTCGACAGGTTGAACGGGAGATAAATTATAAATTAACGCGAATTGAGAATTATGAAAATTTTACCCTTCGCACTCGAGAGTCGACTTCTCAGTCGCCATTTAATCAAATTCTATAGATCGTTGTTAATTAATACCTCGAATTAGAAATTGTCCAACGACACGTGGAATGTCGTGGTAAAATAATTTTAATCTTACAATTAATTTGCACTTCTTATTTACCATGCTGAAAATATCGTCGACTTTATGGCAGAAAATCCTCGAATTACTATGTTTCTGTAACGAAAACATCGGCGAGTGTAAAGGTTTAACTTTCAACGCTTAATTAAAAGAAATTAATTTCGCTTTAATTTCCCGGATAAAAGAATATATTTTTCGTCTATAAATTATCACGGTACAATAAAATTACGTACTATGTAACGAATAATAAGTAGCAACGTGTAGGAATAATGCAAGGTTTGTCCGAGAAGAATATAATTAGCGCAAAGAGTAAAATTTCCATAGCCGCGGCGAGAGCGAGAGCTATTTCTGGGGATTAATCGGGAATCGAGGAACGAGACCGGAAATTGAGGAACGAGACGGTAACCGCGGTCCACGAGCGCCTCGTGGACGAAGGGAGAGAACGAGAGGAGAAAACACAAGGATGATCGCGTGCAGTAGGCAGAGCGCGGATTTGGCGCGGACTGAAGCGCATCTGCCTGTAATCCGTAGTGAGACCGCTCGTTGTTTCGCTGATCCCTGCATTGTGACGTCGCTTGTATACTTCATTGTTCCGCATTCGGCGTCCATTGTTCGCAGATTGTGTACACCTACCAACACCGAGGTCCTGCGCCATTGCGCTGTGCCACGCATCTACGCGCGTACACACGTTCCTCTTCCTATCCGGCTAGGTATTACTCGTTTTCTCTTTCCCGCCTCCGACCCGTCTGCATATTTCCTATTACTTCCCGTTTAATTCTCCACCCCCGTCAAATTTCTCCGCGTCGAATTTCCCTCGTAATTCCGCGTTTCGTCTCAATCATCGAGGAGGGACGAAACGGTATCTTGAAGAATTATCCTAAACCAGAGGATCGAAACGAATAACGGAGAATTAAAGGAATCATCTCTAATAAACTATTAAATTATTCGCTATTCGAACGGAGATATATTGGGATACGAAACAAACGAAAGAAATAAAGTACAATGCATACCGATACGCCATTGTTGGTATTAGCTCTTCATCCCCTGCGCGAATTCGTTCGCCATTACCTAGCGCCGATATCTCGATAAGGATGTTCTACTCTCTAATTCCCATAAATTCAACGCGCATTTACATAAAATCTGAAATACAAACGATATCCGTAACGCACTGTGACAAATTTTCTGCAGGTATTCCTTCGCGAGCCGCTAATCCTTCCCGTCAGAATTCTTTTTCCGAAACTCGGAGCCAACTCGAGCCAACTCGTACACCTTTCGAACTGGAACTCGAAATCATTCCTCGGTTCACACGATAAAAAATTCTTGAGCTGCCCGGCTCCTTTTAACTCTGGCAAACAAAGGTTTAATCTATCGGCCGATCTATTCATTTCGTGCCTCCCCGTTCTGTCTCTTTCATTTATCCCGCTGCATCCGCGCTCGCCGGGATTAGCCAGAGGTGTTCCGATCCGAAACGTACGGGCTCGTCTCGAGCTGAGTGGATCAGCCAGGACTGTTTAGTGGCTCCTAATCGTCCCGAATTCGGCACAATGGCCGGATGCACCGTGCGACACATGCTCCCTTTGTAAACGCACGGCGAACGCACCCCCTGCGATTCCCCGCTGATTCCTAACGACGGGATAAGACAGCGCGATTCAATCGACTGGAAATCCAACAGGAGGGGTGCGCCGGACGATAGTTTTTTCCTCCACCCGATACAAAGCCCTTGTTCAACGAGCCGGAGCACGATCGGTTTCTAATTATTCCGAGCATGTCGAACATGTGTAAAATCGAACGCGGTACCCGCTGGCTTCGTCTGCACGCGTATACCGTAATCGCGATAACAGTAGGGCGTTTCAAGGAATTTTAAATTCCAGTTGGAAAACCTCGCCTGAAAAATTGCCAACTGGGAAATTAAGAAAATTAAGAACAATTAAGACATTGCAGGCGGGAGATTGTAATCTCAGTTGCGCGATAGACCGCAATGAACTGCATTCTGTGACTTTGAAGGAACTTGCGCTTTACTTTATCCCATTTTTTAATTTTATCAGTTTTGACTCGTGTTTTATTCTATCGCATTTTACGCATTTTGAAAATGGATTCGCGCGATTTCGTAAAT
The DNA here is from genome assembly GCF_001483705.2 of Eufriesea mexicana. NCBI lineage: Eukaryota > Metazoa > Arthropoda > Insecta > Hymenoptera > Apidae > Eufriesea > Eufriesea mexicana. The sequence goes on along the minus strand of NW_016909009.1, from coordinate 463,835 downwards.
TATCAAATTGACTAGCACGCGAAAAAGCTGGATTTGCCCGCTACGCGTTCAAAAACTTGCAAAACCGTGCCCGCGTGCAAAGTGTTAAGGAAATTAAGGAAATTAAGGAGACTTTAATAGCCTGTAACGCGTTCCATGGTTCCATCTCTGTGGCTAAAGATTGGGAATTGTGGGTAGAGTGTAATAAGACTATGGTACGAATAAATTGAGAAATATTTAGAATATTACGTTCACTCGTTATCCTACAATGTCGCGAGCTCGTAGCCAGCAAGTGTCGAGCCAAACACGAGTATCGTGAGCGAGAGGCGTGGTTAGATCGGGTCTAACGTAAACAAAGAGACTTAGGCTCGTGGTCCATTTTCGCCGATGTTTTTCCTTCGTAGTTCTGTGTTATTCTTCGACGTGTTCGGACGAGACGGCTCGACGTGTGACCCACCTCGCTGTTCACTATGCCACGCACCATCGGAACTCGAGTCGTAGAGCAAGAGGGTGAGTGTTAAAATTACGCTATTTAATTGCGTGTATTATAATAGCGCGCTTACGTCGCGAGAACCCATTCTCGACTGATTGTGCGAGTCATTCGCGTGTATTGTCTGCGTATCCTGCTGGTATCGCATAGGGTTGTATCTGTTCCGCGATATTTATAATTCTTTTTCTTCTTCGAAACGAAATCGTTGGTTTAGAAAATCTTTCAACGTAATAACGCGATGAGACTTAACGTCGTAGTCGATGAAATAAAATTTTCCGAGTTCGAACGCTGCCCAACACAGACGACGAGTTATTCTCGCGAATTCGGATTTTAATGACTGGACGAAAAATTTCGAAGGGAACCCCGCGTTTGTTAGTCACCCGCGTTAAATCTCGCCTGCCTGACCCAACGGGACGTATTCTCATTACGACGTCGAACAAGGCAAATATATCCCAGCCGGATAATTTCCGCGCAGCCTCTCAGTTTCCACTCGGTGGTAGAAATATCTGTTAAAACGGCGTAGAGGCGTCGGGCCGACGAGGCAAATCACCGCGTGGCAAACATAGTATCGAACCTATCCAATTCCAAAAGAATTCAGCTCGCTGTCGTGCGAGGCCCGCACAAAGACGTTCGCGAGCACCGACACGCGCACACACGCGTGCGACGTGCCGGTGTATGGAAGGGCAACCTTGCCCTGTCTGTGCATAAACAAAATGGCCCATAAAACCTGGAGGCGCTAATCCGCGCAGAATGCCGCCGCGAGGATATTGTCAAACCCTCCTGCGGACCCGTTCACTCCGCAGGAAGACCAGCTGATTCATGCGGCCATATTTCACGTCTTTATGCATTCGCGAATATTTCAGGCCTCTCCGCGCCGGCCAGAAGGAGAGACAAAGAAAATAAAAAGGCAAGAAAGAGAGGAAGCCGGACGAGGGCGGCCAGAAGATGGGAAAAGGGGTGGGGATTAGTTGCCGCACGTCCGCGCGAAATTTCATATTAAGGGTCTATTGATCCGCCTATGGCGAAGAAGACGTTCGTGGTTTACGTCCTAAAACGCGATCCCCTGTCCCGTTTCCTTTTCTTTTTGCCACCCGTCCAGGATCCCGGCCAGTCCGTTTCAATTTTCGCGAACGCGCTCGCCCACCGTGATTTCCATCCTCCCATATCGATCGTTTTCTCCGCCATTGGAAAAGCCAAACGTTTGGACACCGTTTCGTCCCGTCAGAAAATTCCTTCCGCGATGGACGTTCCGGTTTCCACGAGACGTGTCGCGAGAACTTTTTGGATTTTTCGAGAAATTAGAAGGTTTCGCTTTGAAATGCCTCTTTGTGGCGCGTTCCTTTGTCGAACGGCTACCCTTTTCATCGCCACTTCCCGCTCTACTGTTTCTTTATCATGCCACAACGCCGAAAGTTGTTAGTGCAAGTTTAACAAGGGAACACGCGAATCGGTGAATAGCGCAGTCCGAGAGAGCTCGCGGGTAGATTTCGTAAAAGGTAAATAAAGCTGGCAATAGGCTTAAGCGTGCTTTCGGACAGGTGCGTAATTTGGCTTTAGCGTCGCCAATGAGGCGACGGCCGATTCAACCGGGGATAATCGACGAGCTTACGCCTAGATTAAAACCGATGTACGTCGTTAAGTAGCGTGGTGTACCTCTTTTGTCGCTCAACAGCGTAATCCACGCGGGATTTATTTGTCCCTGTAAACATCGCGCCACTGCCTGGCTACCCGAAAAATGTCCCTTAATGGCCACGGGAAGGGAGGTCGTGAAGTCATTCGTCCTAATGTGATTCACACCAACGTGTAAAATTCGTCACATACCGACGGCGAGGAGACAGCCAGACATGTGGGACCTCGTGTGTCCGGCTACCAAACATCCAATCCCCTCCATCGAAAACCGGATAGATCGAAAAATTCCAAGAATTTCGTCCCTTCGTCTCCATACGTGCCAGGGCTCTTCGGGAACCACGTGGTTCGAACGAAAATTAATATACCGTGCGCTAAATCCCTAAAAGGTGCCTTCTTGGTCGATCTTAAACGGCGTTGGTGGCGAAGAAACGGAAGCTCTAACTCCTCCGCGCAGCTTCCTCCTCTCTCTTTCTCATTTCTCGCTTCTTCCTCTTCTTTTCCCAAAACGATCATCGACGATCGACAGTGTTTGTCACCGAAACCAACGAAAGGTGGCAGGGATCGATAAATACACGCAACACGCGAGTTCCTCTCGCATCACCGAAGGAACACTCGCTGGGTACACAGAGGCCTAGTTAGCTAGGATAGGTTTACAAAGCACTAGCCACTGGAGGAGCCTCTACACTTGCAACCTATGCAAACAAGTGGCGTATCCCGCGCTATTCGACTATCCATGCCGTGATGTTTGTAAATGATAATGACCATTAGAACGTCGTGGCCGGTCGCGAGGATGGTTTCCTCCTGCCGCGATGATTCTTCCACTTAGCGATCGGCGGACGCGAAGAGCTCCTGTCTTGTGTTTGCTCGAGGACAAAGGGGAGGCCTTCGCGTTTCGACCAGCGTGCGGCGGGGAGAGGTTATGCTTGATCGAGTTCGAATTTTTATCGATCAACTAACGATTTCTATAATAAATAACTAATTAATTAATTCCCAGCTGTACGAGACTTTAGAAGTTGCGTTAACGTTGCCATATAGTTGGACAAAGCTTTTAACAAGTCGATAATCGCGTTATTTCTATCAACCCTTTTCGTCATTTCTTTTGGCGATTTTTAAAAATTCTTCTTCCATTACTTTTCAAACTACCGATCATTTTATCGATCGTAATAGGTTCAGTGTCGAGTGTAATGTCGAAAATTATTTATCATCCTCTATCCAAGAAACCAGCTCCATTATTCTCGACCTCCCAACTAGGTTTGAACGAAATCTAGGTAAACCATCTAATCTACGAGACCCATTCGATTAATCATATCTACCTACTTCTGCTCGGAGACACGGTCGATCGACAGGAAGTCTCGCAACAATGTTTCCCGTAATTACACGAGGGCTGATAAGGTCGCGTTTACGAAAGATGAGTGATCGTCTATTAGCGAGCGATATAAAGCGGCTCGGCTGGCGCGAAAAGTTTACCAGGCCGGTTTGTTAAAGAGTTAATGAGGCCTGTGTCTCTGACAAAGAGTACGCCATGGAAATCAGTCACGCATTGTCCGCTAATACTTTACGAGGCAACCGAGCGTGGGCCAGACTGACAGTCATGGCTGTTCAAAACGACAGCTAAGAAGATTGCTTATCCATTCCCGGTTGCGTCCTCATCGGGCTGGCTTTATCGCTTTGGCGAACGGCTGGCGTGGAATTACACAGGTTCCATTAGGTTTTGCGGACCGTTCGTTTCGTCATTCGAGTAACGACGTAATATCTCGCGACGGTGATAAGCGCCGGGCAACCAGATCTCGGGATCTATCGATCGTTACCGCGGATAAGCTCTTATACTCGTTATAAATCGCTTTGCGTCTGAACGTGCCAGTATTCTCTCTCTTGCGCGCGCGCACGTGCTCGCTTAACGCGCTTAGGGAATAGAACGCGTCGTTGTAAGTATTATATCGGTATTAAAATTGCAAGGAGATCGTCCAGTTACACGCGATTCCATTTGTACGTCGTGTTTATCGAGCAATACGCATTCGCTGGGATATCGAACGGAGATAATCCGATCGCTTAACGATCGCTCGGAAATCTGCATTTTCTCGAACACGGTTCGATCGGGGACAAAACCTCGGTGATGGAAAAATTCTTGGCGAACGGGACCATTATTCTCGGCTACCAGGTATTCCAACAGTTTCGGATGGAACGCGACAGAGAGTTCGTTCCGTGCTCAAGTTGGAACGTAGAAACGGAGATCCGAAGGTTAATAATTCTTTCACGAACGAGACGATCGCGTTCGTATTAATGGCATTAAGCATGTTCCAGCTGGAAGGTAGAAAAGTTTATGAGATTGAGCTTGTACCCACGAGTATTTAGATTTATAAATCCCGTGGCACGAAGGTCCAAAGTCATAAGCAGCTGTACGCCGTACATATGTCATACGGGCCATTATACTCGGATAATACCCTGAAACGTTTGTTTCCGTAATCTGCCGACGATACGCCTCGTGATCTCCCTCTGAAGCCACTCTGTTTACCCGACACAATGGCCAACTACGCTTTTCTTAATATAGTCGAACGAATTAATCTCACGGATTGTTGGAGGACGAAATTTAATACGATGTTACCCTGTAATACCTGTGGCGAATTCGATCGCGAATAAAAGGAGACACGTCGCGAGCGTATCATTCCCCGAGTCAACCTCTGTCACCGCTGGCAAACACGGAGGAATCAACGTTTTAGAGGAATGGATCCTCGAGCAGAACGCCACTCCGTTTCTGGAGAAAAACCTAGAGTCGACGGATTGACAGAGGATTAAATCGACGTAAATTGCGACGGTAAATTTGATTGGTTAACGTCGATTATCGGACACTTGGATCTAGTTAACGTTGTATCTTGCCGTTCCTGGTAGAAGGTGTACGAGTGGCGTTCGGGGAAAACGGTAGCAGAGGATAACATTTGTCGTCTGTCAGGAAAGTTTTCGGTGCCGGTTTTAATAGAAAAATACACACCGCCTGTGCCAACAGCTTTTCCATAGGGCGTGCGTGTGCGTGCGCAAACAATGCCAGTCTAACTGGTGGACGTTGCTCGACAAACAAATACAGCTAGAGACCTGCATTTACACTTGGCCCCGTGTCAATGGAACAGTTCGAAAGAATTTTGATGACCCGTAACGATCCCACCTTTATCTTCCAATTGAACGTCGCGTTTTCTCCTTTCTCCTCTTCCGTCACGCGCTGCACCAAACGATCGACCGAATGCATTATGTATGCACGTAAAACATCGTTTAACGATGTCCAAAGGAGTAGAATAAAAATAGGCAAACAGACGTCGTGAAAGAATAGCGATTTGTTACGATCGTTCCCGGCGACGCCTTCGAATAGGGAAATTGACGTTAGGCGAACGAGTCTCGGTTAAAATTTCAGAAATACGATTATCGCAAGTCGAAATCTCGAAAAGTATAAATTTCAAATTTCCCGCTACTCTCCAAGTACCTTGTTATTATTATTTATACCGTATTTATTCGCGGCTACCCCTAGTTGCAACGAGTGAATTAATATCGTACGTGGAACGTTGAATTCCGGCACTCGTGCAAGACGGTGCTATATCTGCACTGATTACCATTTCAATACATTTTCCGTAATCTATCGTGACCTGCGTCGTTCGTTTTATTTTTTCCATCCTTTTTACCACTTCTACCTGTTTAACGCTGGAAATACTGAACGCGCGGTTTGTAAATCACTCGTATTAACGCACAACTGCGCGCCAAGTTTATGAGAATTAGAAAATAGAACATTTTTGTGCAAATATCGGCGCCAGGCTACGTCGGACGAATTAATATAGAGGAAAGAGAGCGAATACCGGCAATCGCGGATCGGTACTCGTCCGAGTTAACGACATTGTGTTTACTCCGATTATCTATTCGATATATTTTCTCCCCGTGCATTTTCGACCTCCACCCTGTATTTTATGATATTTGAACATTCTTTTCCATTACGTCTACTACCCCGATAATATATTATTCGCGGCAACATGATTCCAATTAATTCCGGGCAGATAATACGCGAAGAATACTTCACAACGATATACGCGTTCGGAGATTGTAGAGTAATTGCTGCAAATATTAATAGCATTGTTTCATGATATTGCGCATTATACAACCGCGGTACCCGCATTGCTGGATATAATGAGATCGTCAAATCTGCCAACAATGACGAAAACACCGACGATGAAAGAAACTGTAAACAATAGGCCGCGATAATTATTCGATCATGCGATCCTTCCATTATCTCCGAGATTGCAGGAACAATGCGAACTGAAGGACCGAATATCCATACACACCCTTTCCGAATGCTCGGTCTATTAAAACGTAACAATCGCGCGAAAATTAAGAACCATTGCCGTCGATTTATCGTAAATTACACCGTATGGCGGACTCTTACGAAAAAGAGGGAAGGAGGAAGAAAACGAGGAAAAAAGGGGCGGTTCGAGTTGGAAACAGCACTAACGGGCGTAGAATAAATATTAACGCGGGAACGAGCGTCGGAAAATCGTCGTCAGAATCAGCTAATTAAATTAATTCGCGCGTCAAAGCCAGTTCGGAAGAGGGTAGAAAGCAGCGATTTTCCGTGTCGACGCACGACCGCCATATTAGCCGAACGATATCGTTCATTATTTCGCGTTACCTTTTGCCATTTTCTTTTTTTTTCTCTCTCTCTCTTTCTCTCTCTCTCGTTCTCCTTCCACTCTCTCGCTCCCTCTCTCTCCTTCTCGCATGCTCGCTCTCTCCTCGTCGTCCTTTCTCGCCTCCCTCCGCTTTGAAACCGCGGATCAAACGTCGACTTTGTCGCGGAAAGTCGTACCCGCGGCGCGAAATAAAACGCGGAAGCCGCCATTGCGGCAGACGAACCCGGCGTGCACAATCCGCAGATAATTACGACGTCCAATTAGCATTAATTACTGACCTCTTTCTAATTAGAGGCACCGGTTGAAATATCGCCGATATCACTCCCCCGGCGCGATTCGAGTGGCCTTTTCACGTTCGGGAGCCTCTGATAGTTGACTATCTGTTACCCTATCTGATACTTTGGAGCATCCGATTCCCTTTTCCTTTTTTTCAAACTACGTGCCCGTGTGCGCGTGTACATATTTTTTTTCCGTTTCTTTCTTTCGCAATTTCTCTCCTCCTTCCGCTCCGCGATTTATCTCGTGCGATTTAGTTTCGTTCGATCGCGAGCAAGGGCGTTAATAATTTGACTCCAGTCAAGGAGTCCTCATTGCAGAGGAAGCAGACACGTTTGATCGGTTGCCACCGGGATGCTGAATAATTCGCTGATTAAAATCCGCGATACGTCAGAGATCGGGGGGTAATTACGGGAAATAAAGTCTCCGTTGTGAGCAGCACGACGGGCTCCAAAGGGGCAGAGGGAAGAGGGTGGCTCGGAGAAATTCGCGTTTTAATGATTCCTCTTTGATAAATTTATTTCTTGTAATTATGAGGCAAGATCTTTGCGATGAAAGCACCGTCTTCCTCGTTAATTACAGCTAGCGCTGCGGTCTTTATTTTCTAATATTTTTATCGATGACTCGTCCTAACATCTTCCACCTCCGCGGTTCGCGAATATAAAATATCGATCATTCTCGACACACGAGGGTAGAGGAGAACCTCGAATTTCCATCTTTCCGTTTCCTTCTCGTCTTCTCGAACACCCACGAGAAAATTAACGCGCGAAATTCGGCTTCTCGACGTGACACGCACCACCATAAACTGTCGAAGCTTTCTCGCGGAGGAGCACGTTTTTGGGAACGACACCCTTTCGCGAGTGGCCACCCTCGACTGTCGTAAAGTCGATAACTAAGGTCAGTTTATTAACCGATGAGTCATTTACCGACCTTCGACAATGTCCGACTGTTTCTGTCGCTCGTCGTCGTTTCCTCGGCCTCATCGACGACCAGGGAAAAAAGGGACGAGCTTGTTTGCAGTCTCGTGACCTCAGAAACTCGAGGGTACACGACAATGGATTGCCACGTCGTATAACGATCCTCGGAGTAATGAGATTATTCGCAGAAAACAGTTACACGGGAACGCAAACACCGGGGAAAGTCGGCCCGACTGGCGGTTTTACTGCCTTCGCTCTAACCTTTCCTACCTGGTCCTCAGGTTTCTGGAGTACACGTGGCAGGGGATTCCGAGAACCGGGCCCCCCGCGGAGTATCGACTCTCGACCGATCCGTGGCTGTGATTCGCTTGAAAATTGATAATGAATATTCAACGGTTTGGTGCCTTTGTCCACGCGGCCATTAAACCCGTAGGGGCTAATGAGATTACTCGTGGAAGAAATCCATTTTGTCACGGTAACTGCGGCTACGATTGTCTCGGGTGTCGATTTAGACTCTGTCGTGCTGCGAGGTACAGCGTGGTGTTGGAATATTTTTAGTCACCCCGAATTTATCCGGCATTCGGGGCAAAAGTCTCTTTGTAAACATAAATTCCGTGCAATGCGTATACGTACGCAGTGCATAGTTGGAGGACTCGGAGTTTCGGAGAGTATCTCCGAAGACGAAGCGAGAGATAACCGTGAAAGGACGAAGAAAGGGAACGATTTTACGAGAATTCGAACGCGTGCCATTCTTTCTTGCCGTTGGTGAATTAATCCCAGGGAAGGAGCGAGAACCCCAACAAATCCGGCCGTTTCAGAAGAAATGACCAATAAACCGGACGCGCTTGTAATAAGCCAAACAGCCGTAAATGGACATTATATTAAAGGTCGCATCGCTGCAGGCCATAATCTTAACTGTAAGTTTATGGTTGGCTAGTTGACTTTTCCCCCGGCCGTGGATAAATATACCTGGTAATCCGCAGAATCGCGAAACAAACAAGAATCCCCATCGAGATATTAATCTCGTCGCGAACCGTCCAAACATGGAAAAGAATTTTCTTCCGTCCCGAATCAATGCGGTCGTTCCATTAAACTCAAGACGCGTCCGCTCGTGCATTCGAAACGAGCCGGTAACGCGGCGAACTTTCTCACATCCGCGATCCGTAAACTCGACGACGACTCCGGGACACGTGAACGCGCTAATTATTCATACGGACGGGACACGAACAATATCCATCCGATCCGGCAACAAATAAAGACGCAGCCGGAGACGTGGCTCGAGCATCCTAATGATCGCGCCGGGAGAAACAACGTCGCCGAGTAATCCTAATAAGTAACGCCGTAACAGAGTTATTATTCATCCGGCCCGTTGTCTATTGACCCTCCAAAGTGTCTCTAATAAAATACCATTAACCGCATCATCAATCATCGCCGCACAATCGGAGACAAAACATACGCTTTTACGTTCTCCGCCTGTTTCTCCCGTCCCTCCGACAGTCGCTACTCTCATCCTCTTACCCCCGTGTACAGCCGTATCTCTCTCTCCTTCTTTCTCCCGTTCTAGTCGAAACCATTCACCGTAACCACCGTACCCATCGTCATCATACAGCGCCATTTATTCGCATTCAAACGAGCGAGGAGACACACTGTCATATACATTTTTTCGACGGTGCGGCAAGGGGTACGGGCGAACGTACGCAGGGGGCGAGGAGGCGAGCAGGGGGTAGACGGCAGTAAATCCGCGCACTGATTCGATTAATTTGTCCGACGTTGACAAGCAACTCATTGTTAGCTATCCCCACCAGCGGGGGTCAGGAATTTTCGCCGAACAGAATGACGATTTTCGATAAATCATCGCTGGCCCTGGCCGGCCGCGGACAATGCTATTGTAAATTGTGTAGGCTTATGGACAACTAGTCGCCAAATACACCGGCCGTTTTTCCCGCCGTTCGCCATCGCTTTTCCACCCGGCGAATACTTTTTTCCCCGGCTTTATTAATCGCCTATCGCGCGCCATTAATAATCGCGACGTCCGCCGAGCACTTTACCATTCGAATTTCGGCACAGCCTCGCGCCATACTCTCCCGTTGATTGGATTCTTTGTTTCCGGAAATTTTTGTTCAACCATTGATCTACGACGAATAATAATTTCCGTTACGTAACGTTCGCCGGGCGAGGGTGGATCGGTTCGTAAGTCGCGCGCAAAGAATATGACGGCGGTTGACACTTCGCGTTATTCACCAGCCGTACAATTACGTCACTCGACGGTAATTACCGGTTGACAAAGCAGACCCTTAATTTAGAAGCTATACATCGTTACAATGGCCGTGCCTCGTAATACCCATTCTCAGTGCTCAATGTCGATACTTGACCCACCGAGTAGCGTTTAAATACAGTCAATTGCGATTAAGATACCACCCACGAAAATAAACCGACGACCACAAAGAGAATCAATTTCTATTTACCTCGTTAAGTATCGTTTCGTCGCGAGTCGCATCGTTACATTCTCAAATTTTTAGATCGGAAAAGAATTTATCGCCAACGCCGTTCGAGGCATTTCGAATAACGCGCCAAAATCGTCGAATACGGATCCTAACGAGTATGGCGCACGACGACGTAACGAAAATTCGATGGAGAAATTATTTCGTTACACAGGCGTGTTAACCTAAAAATATGACTGGATCGGAAGTTGTTTGAACACTTTAAAACGACGCGACGTGGTTTTACGCCAGAGGTCGTTTGGAAAATCACAAAAGAGTTGCAGCCAAGCCCGCGCTTTCTCACCGGGGTGATATTTTCATTGTATCGCGTTTTGGGCAGCAGCTGCTAAATAAATGCAGGTTTGCGTAGCCAGCAATGGTTGCGCGCGACGCGACAATGCCGCCGGGTGCGAAAGAATACACGCACGATTATATGAATGCAATGGTACTTACCCGTACGTGTCCATGCCCTCCCGCAATCTCGGAGGCGGAGCGTTGATTTTAACCGCAATGGATAAATCGGTGCTGCGTGCACAGGGGTTCCCTCTTTATTCACCGGCGTCCCGTTGTTATTGTTCGAGAGAGAGAGTCTGCCGCCGCGAGAGCCACTTCTAATCATTATTGTCACCCGCACTCGCGTTTACTCTTTCCGTGTTCGCTTTCACGGAACTAATGACTTTCGCGAGACCGCTCGGAGCGCTTTGCGGGAACAACGCGACTCTTCTTCTCGTTAACGAATCGACCGAGAGTATCGAACGCGCGAATCGAACGGAGTGAAGTTGCACGCCAGCGTCCACTCGCGTTCCCTCGAATCAGGTGTTCTGCTCTAGATCGTCGCGTCACGCGAGTGGTTATTCGTTCGAAAGGTGACTCGTGTCCAGTGGATGAGACTCGAACCATGGAGCTTCTTTGGCTGTAACAGGTTATACGTTCATTTTCACGTATTATCGCGTCGAGAGCGACTTAGAGAGCGTACCTAACCTATTCGCGCGACCAATGATTGACGCGATGTCGAAACGCTTCGCGCTCGATATCGTTTCTCTCTTCGTACGAAACTACCAACGTATTAATCGAAGATTCGAAGCTTTCACCACGGAATAGCGCGCGATTATCGAAATTCAGATTCGATACTCGTATCGACGTATCGGTGTTCGATCGTTGTCGCCGTGGCGCTTACGAAACAATGTTTACGTTTGGAATATTGCTTTCGAAAGGACATGGGAGAGGTTATGTAATTCTTACGTAATTCTCGCGTTTGGAATATCATCTTTGAGAGAGTATCGAGGAGCCTGAATTTGGTTAATCGATACAAACGAGCGTATATAACCATACGAATTTTACGCGAACGTACATAACCTACGCGAATTATCGTTGCAATCGACTCATAGAGGGCCGGATAGTCGATGTATCGGCGCCATTCGTACTAATCGTAAGACGCTCGTCCGCGATATACCTTGCGCGCGTATATATCGATCTTTAAATCAACAGTGCCGTATCTCGTAATTTTCCGCCCCCCTCGAGGGTTTAATCGAAAAAGATGACAACGCGAAAGAAGAAAGGATATTAATCACGCAACGACGCTAGATTATCGGCGAGGGTGGAAGGAACAGAATCGATTGGAAAACACTTGGCACCATGGACTCATTATCGCGGTCGCGGTAACCGGGGCCCGAGCGGGGGTGTACGAGGTACCCAGCGATCGCGATACAAAATAGCGAACCGCCGTGAAACCGGTTCGAAAACGTTCCCCCGCGATTCGTGGGCTCTCTTTAGCGTTGGAAAAAAAAGTTCGATGTACTGACAAAAGCGTGGTATCAACAACGATGGAACACGGTGCCTCTCCATAGAGTATGACCCACTCGACAGGAAAAAAAGGACCCCCTCGCGTTTTCATTCGTGGGGGCAAAGGTCAATGCCTGCACGCACTCGACATCGCGAAACGTAAGAACGAGGCATAATGGCGTTCGAAAAAAAGGAAGGAATCAGAAAAGGAGGCAGAGGGCGCGGAGGGTAGAGGTGAAAGAGGAGCGAGAAAGAGGGCAAGAACCCACGGCCCACTCGAAAACCTCGGTCATATTATGCCAAAGCCCGGCAGAATCTTGACTCGCGACGATATTTTTCAAGTGCCGAGAAACCAAGCTCTCCCGGCTCTCCCCTTCCTTCGCCGAGCACCGATAATGCTGAAAGAAACATTTATGCGCGAACCCTCGAATGTTTTTCCAAAGCTTTATGCGGCTAAAGGGCGATCCGGCACAGTGGTGTTCGTCGATGGTGCCGCTTTCACCAGCCGAACGCTCGTTTCCCGTAATACCTTCCGCATTAATTGCATCCGCTATCGGTTCCCTATTAAACCCCCTCCTACCAACCACCGTCTTAATTTTCTCCGCTTTTCGGAAGTTATCGCTTCAGCCACGAAGAAACGAGAACCCGCTTCTTTTCCCGAACGCACGTAGATCCGATTCCACGATAAACGTACCTACTACCCCCTTGTACATATCAAACGGATACACCACCCGAGGACGATACGTTTCGCATATATACATACGTGTATAAGTTTTACGCCGAACGATCATCCCCATCGTCGATCTCCTACACTGTACCCGCGACACATGCGTGGATATGCGTACCGGCGGCTTCTGTCGCGAGTTATTCATCTCAAAAACGAAATTCTCAAAAGGGTCCCGGCGCAGAGGCCATTAAAAGGTTTACATTCACGAGCTCCTTTCTCTGGCCCCGGTCGAGGGTCAAGGGATGATGCGTTTCCCGAAAGGGCAGAGAGCCGCGAGTGTCCACAGAGAGTGCCATTCCTCCCTCTGCCCCTTTCGCTGCCTCATTCTCTTTTTTCCTCGCCATCGCGCCACCCTCGTTCGCCCTTTCCACCCCCTGCAGCGTCTTCGTCTTTCTCTTGAACGGCCTCGTGCGTCGGTCTCGTTTCGCCCGCTTCCAGCTCGCGTGCATCGGGCGGCACCGGTGAAAATTATCATCCTGCGTTTGATTGTCGGTAGAACGGCGGTTGGAACGGGTGCATTCATCCGGTGCACTTGATGCGGCCATTGCATCGCCCGACTTTCGTGCAGAGCTCGCTGCGACATCCCGCGTTGAAAGGCCCTCCTTGATACGCGGCAGATATCCCGTAAATGGTCGACACGAGGGCCCTCGTGCAGGGAAAAACGGATTGCCGGGCGAGGGACGAATGCCGGCGGGTTCGCCGTGCGCTGGAAAGAAATTAGTGAGGAAGGAAAAAGCATCGTTTTGTGCCGCGTAAACGCTCGCGAAATCTTTACGAAGCCGCTGCGACGAGGCCGGGAACGTTTATTATGACCGCGGCCGCATTGTGTTACATTTGCGTACAGGAAGTCGAAGAATTTTTTAATTGTACCCCGCTTCCAGGATCTTTCGTTCCTCCGAGTGAAACGATGAGTTAATAGCTAGGGGTGACCGTGGGTGGCGTTCGAATTTGCATATTTAAACGCGGTTCTTTTTTCTTCGGTCGCCATCTAAGCCTACGCTCTTCGTCGTTAGAGGGGTGGTAACAAGAAGTTTCCGTTCTTGTTTCTCAAATTGTTCCCCGGTGTACGGGAGAGACCGGCATAAGCACGAACGAGCGTGGAAATATCGACGCGTTACAATGCCGTTTTTCTGCCACCAGTTAGAAAAAGCCTTTAATCGTTTGTTCCCGGGATTCTGTATGCAGGATAAAAACTGGGGTGGAAACGTCTCGGTGAATTTCGACGATTGTCCCGGCATCTCAGACCCGAGTTTGTTACCGTTTCGCGGATCTATGGCCGCGGTTGAAACGTTACCCGGGCAAGAATGGCGTCTTGCGTTGCATCGACACGAGCTGAATGCAATTTACCCGCGTTTATTCGAGCGATTCTTCGGATTGTGTTTCACGCGATTCTCGGCCGCGGAGGCGGTCCTTCGAGGGAAAAAAAATCTGATATTATTCTGCTCTCACCCCCTGCGCTCCACCCCGACCGCGACTTTCCGCCAGGGAAAACTTCTTGCCACGGAACAAATTCGATTGTCGTTCCGAGCGTCACGGGGCTCGAAAATAATTGTCGTGGCCGGAGAACAGTGGCGCGGAAGAAGTTCAGCGGGCGAAATTCACGCGAGAATAAGGCGGCGGCCATTGTTCGAAATGGGAAAGGCTTGTTTTTCGTGGCGACCTCGCGAACAAGGCCGAAAAGTCGTTCAGCGTCGACTCGCCGCCGCGTTTTCGACGACTGGGTCGGAACGCGCCGCGAGACAATCGCGCCGATGGCAAAGCGGCCTGCCGCTTGATAAATGTCCAACCCCTTATGGGGTCGTCACAGAGAGCCACCTAAGTGGTTTTCTTAATTATTTAGTTCGGAAGTTCTTACTCGGGACAGAGTTTCGTTCCGAATCGAAGGGGGTCTTTCGAAAGTTTGCTCGGGTACTAGACATCGGATGCCACACGTTCTTAACCCTTCCGCGGGTCAATTAACCCTTTCGCGGATCAACTTTTTACTTTAAACGCTTCCTCTTGGACGTAACTTGGAAAGCCAGGTCAAATCGAAGTCTTTTCCCGTACCGGAGTTTCTTTGACCATTTTTATCTCGTGATTCTTCTCTGGACTAATCTATATGTCTTTTCCCTTATTTTCCTCGTGTTTGCCAAATTGAAATTACGAAAAGGCACACGTAGATATTTGTAAAGCGTCCTTACCTTCGTGGTCCCAAAATTTCGTTGAATTTTTCAAGTTCGAGCTAGCGAGATTAGAAAGGCGTAGAAAAATAGGGTACATAACGTTCCCTGAGCAGAAACCTACAGACGAATATTGCAAATTCTCCACGCCACGAGTACCGAATCGTTACACAATATTGCTCCGTTCCATCGCGCTTGGCGAGAGGTTGAATACATCCATTAGCGGTGGAAAAGGGGTAGCGGAAGGAGCGAGCACGTGACATCGTCTTTTTCAATCAGCCTCACCCGCATCGGAGAGGCTTCCGGTTTTCCTTGCAAACGTCCTTCGTGCCGCCTTTGTGCGCGAAACGGATTCCATGGTTCGCGGTCGTGATCGTTTCGACGGCATTTAATTAACTAATCATCCCCTGCCACGAGGCCAGAGTCGGTCCGACTCGTAACGATCCCCCGGTTTCATCTTCCACGCGGTTCGTTGGAATCGTCGTGGTAACCCGTGGGCATATGTCGCCATGCGCGATTCCAGCGGGGCCCGACGAGGCCTCGAGCACGATTTCACGGCCTGCGCTCGGACCAAATGTCCGCGAACACTATCGAGTGCTTTCAAGATGGAGCGACAAGGTGGCACAAAGAACGACGCTTTAATAATGCAACCGAGTCAAGAGGAAACGAATTCTCGTCCCACCCTCTCCAACAGAGGAAGCTTTTCTCGTCCCTTCGACGCTCTGTTCGATCCCGAATACCCACTGCTCGAGGATGCCACTTTTTCATTTACGACAGCGACGTCGAGCACCGCGGGTCCGCCATTGCGAAAACAGTTCGACGCATTATATCATCCGGAAGAGTGCGCTGTTCTCTCGTCCAGGAGTGGACATTGTTTCAACCCGTTCGACGAAAACAATGGCGCGGGAATCGAGTGCTTGTACGTTGAAACACTTTTGCCTACCAGCCAGCATCGACAATGATCTCGTTAAAGAGGCCTGACCGGCCCACTTTGCCACGATAATGCTTCTCTTTTCAGCCTCTTTTCACCCTACTCTCTCGATCGTCGCCGCGATTGTTTCGCCGCGAGTCGAGCCCCGGGCTATGTCAGTTTCTTCTTTTGACTTTTTCGGCTCCGAGTGGGCTTCGCAACGGATCCCGGTCGACGAGGGTTCGAGTTGCGCTGCAACTGTGACCTCTCGGGGTTGTTTCGTGCTAGTTCCCGTTGTATTCGTTTTTCGTCGCGAGTGGTTCGAGGAGTATTGCAATCTCGTTGGAAACACTCGAATTCCAATACGATATTCGTGTACTCGACGATGACTTAGCTGTTGGGATGACAGTTCCTCGTCGTTGATCCTCGAGAAGGATTATTATATATACGTAGGAGTCTATTATAGGTAGATACCTACCGTTGGAAATTAACGTCGGCAGATCTGTTTGGAATTTCCCATGACGCGGAAGACACAGGGAGCAGAACGAAACGCCTGTGCGTTTGAAAGGCGAGCCGTGACTAAAGGGCGGTCAAGAAGTCGAAGCGGAAGCGTCGGGGAAAAAGGAGTTCGCGCCCCGTTATCGGTACGCGAGAACGCATAAGAGTACCTATAATGTACACACGGGCCTACCCGGCGAGAAAAAGAAAGAAAAGGAGAGAGGAAAGTGCGCACCCTACCGAGGAAACAGCCCAACAGAGCCAGCGGGGTTTCTTAGGGTGAAAAGAGTAAAAAGGTCCCCGCGCCAATACAATTGGCCTCTAAACAGAGGGTAGTTATAGCGAAACGCAATGCCCATTGGGGCGACGCTGAAGACGCAGAGGTCGCCTCTCCTTTTCGCTCTCACCGACTCGTGTTGTGCCCCATAAAAGCAAAGGGTGGTCACCTTCCACCGATTCGGGGCGAGACTTTTCAATGCACCGACCGAATTCAGCGTGGAGAGAAGAAAAAAATTTTTTATATATTATATGTATACGTGTGTATAGGTGCCAGAGGGAAGGGAGCGCGACGCGAGGTGCCGTTTGACGAGAACCTGACGTCTCTGCGCTTTCTTCTCGCTTTATATTTTCATTCTCTTCTCCCCGAGCTGGCTGCGGTGGCCCTGAATGGCCATCACCCTGGCTTCTCCGATGTCGCAAGGAAATTCGAGGTTACGAATTTCGCTCGCCGTCTCCCGCCATTGTATCACAGCTGGCGTTTCGTCGTGCGAAACCTTCGTCTCGAAGGTTGCCCTCGCAGCGGTTCGATCGTGATTCCGGATCGCTTTTGGATTCGTCGGATACCTGACACACTCGTTCGATCTGCTCGATACGGTGATCCGAGCCTTCGTGGCTCTATCTAACATTCATCTCGTAGTTAGACCGCTCGAGTCGAGATTTAACCTGTTACCTGTGAAACGACGAGTTAACTCGTCACGCGGGTTACCGAGTTTTTAGACGTAACTATTCGTTCCTTCGACGCTTCGTTACGTCGGTATTATCGACACGAATTAGACACCTTCTTCGACGCAGGAAGAGCGATCGGGTTCGTCGTCGGATGCGATAACGATCGATTCGATTCGGGTTGAGACTGCAGGTGAAAATGACGGTGAGAGGCTGATTAATGAAATTCATAGAGTCATTTATTACTTTGATTCGTCGATAATAATAAATATATGCACATACACGATAAGAGACATTGTTCCTTTATTTCGTCGACTCTCTTCGTCGGCCGCTATCGATGATATATTCTCTCTCTCCCCCTCTCTCTCTCTCTCTCTCTCTCCCTTTATGTCCGTTAGATCGCGACGAACATCCACTTTTTAGAATGAAATCCGCTCGTGTGAATTTCGATCGATCGTTCAACGAACATCGTTCACGTCGGATGGACGCGTTTTACACGATCGTGCTACGAACAAATAATAACAATTCATTCATAACGAAACACAAATTGTACAGACCCGATTTAACACATCTATACACACGTATACGCCGTACGAACGCGTATACACGCTTACCGATCGCGTCGACAATTTTATTTTTCGCGCTCGCTCTTATGGACTAGCGTCTTTCGCGACTGTTCGGACAACGTTGCGACGTGTGTACCTAACATTACACACACACACACACATATACATATCACGCGTGTAAACGGGACTACGAAACTAGTAACAAACGGAACGGAGGGTGTCGCGGACCAAATGCGACAAAATACGAGGGGAAAAACGAGAATAATGAGGGAAAAATAAATTCGTCGGACACGATCGCCCCCCCCCATAAATAATCCTATTTACGGTGCAACAATTTTCGCGCGTGTGCGTGCTCTAGACGTTAGTTACAACAAGAGGTACACGAGGCGATTTTTAGACCTACGGAAAAACGACACGTACACGTGGATTGGTCGCGTTCGCCGCGAGGTGCTCGCAAGAAACGCGAGTACCCGCGGGAACGCGCTTGTTACGACGTAACGAAATCACAGTTAACGACTGGTCCATTTACATACGGACCATGGTGACGAAAATGCTTTCGAGAAGAGCTTAGTAAAATAGCGCTGCGAACATTCGAACGGGAAACGATTCGTGGAATAATTCCATCTCGTCTTCGAGGAAACTTTGACCCGTCTATCGCGATGTCTCGTCGCGGCGATAAACGATTACCCCGAATCGTTTCCCGTTTCTCGTTTCGTTGGAGACTCTACTCCAGGGACAGGCTAAATCGTACGAGAGCGCAAATCGTTCGATTCCGTCGACGATTAGCCAATTGACCGCGAGAATCGTCCTTCGATGGCTTCTTGAAGGCTTGCCTGAAGGCTTCCTGGCGAACTCGTACGATCCGCTACATGCGTGGATCCTCGTCCTGGACGAAATACCATGCGTGGTCGTTCGCTTAGAACGAACTGTCCGCAGATCTCGCTGTTGCGTTGTCCACGTTGAGAACTCTCATCTCCACGGTTCTTACCTATACACACGTTTATACAGAAGAGTTTCTAAGTTTCGGATCCGGACGTTCCTCGAGAACGGGCGGGAAGCCGCGTCGCCCATGCAGGTGGGCAGCTAATGCGCGCGAGCGAAACAAGATCTGACGGATACAGGACGTGCCGTCCCACGAAATACTATTTTCTAAAACCACGATGCGAACGATGCCGTTTCGGCTCGTTCCTTAATCCTACGCGAATCGTGTATTATACGGACTATTTACATTCGTAGAAACGATATATTAAAACGAACGGTAACGACGCTCGAGAGGCAAGAACGGCAATGGCGCGTAAAGCATCGGGGCCCTGCCAGACGGACAGGCCGCGTCCGGGGAGACGTGTGCGAGAGAGTAGGTGAGTCGAGAAGGCCTGTTCGAAATCGAAGGAGTAGAACAATGGATCGTAAGGCCAGGCCCGGGGAAAGGTGGCGAAGAAGTGATCTCGAGCTCGCCGCGGGTGTTCGCGAACGTTTCTATCCTCGATTTTCGTCCGTGGCAGGGATCCATCCGATTTCGATGATCGAGCGACAGGTAAAAGACACATCCGCAATTAGAAAACATTATTCGAAAACAATACGGTCCACCTCCTGGGGGGAGGGGATGGTCTATTCATGGGGCACCACGGCTTACAATGAAGCCCATTGAATAAAGCAAAACGAATCCGGGGCCTAAACGGCTCTTTTGTTCCAGCGCATTAATATGCTAATTCAATTATCCGCGTGGTTGCCGGCAAGCCTTTCCCGAACCCCGGTCGATCCTCGATCGACCTTGAGAATCTCGCCTCCCGGTTCTCCGCCCACTCTGCGGAGGATCGATGAACCAAATTCATCGACGAGAAAAAGGAAAAACAGAAAAAGAAAAAAAAAAAAAAGAAATTGGAATGGGAAGAAAAATTGCCACGGATGTGCCCCGGTGCCGGATCCGGCGCTGATCTTCGTCGACTCTCGAGCGCGCCGCCGGTATAAATACACGTCGTCGGTTTTCCCGCGCGACAACATACATGCGTGCGTATAGTGGTCACGATACGACGATACACGATTTTTAAAAACTAAATCTGCGCGGTCGCGTCGTCGGGACGTCTGTCTCGATGTCCCCTTGCATCGATGGAAACGAGAACCCGCTTTCCCCCAAGCTTCGTTTCTTCTCTCCTCCATCTTGCCTCTTCCTCGTTCACCGCGGCGATCTTTCTCGTTCCACGAACAAACCCGAACGAACGTTCCTCCGAATCCTAACAGACGGATCTACGGATCTAGAATATCACGGAGACTGGCCGGCGTAGCTGCTCCAGGTCCAGCGTGGTCGACGTGGTAGGCGTAGAGACTTGCTGATGAGACGACGGTATCGGCGTGGACCCCGGACTGCTTCCAGGACTGCTGGTGGTCGTGACGATGCTCCCGGAGCCGGTCGTCGACGAGGATGAGAACATGAGCGGCGGATGTGGCGCTGTCGCGGCCACCGTGTGATGTCCGGTTGGAAACAGTGGCCCAAGATGAGACGCCGTCGTGTGATACGGCTTACCTGCTGTCGTCGGCGAGGAGTAGAAGCCGGAGTAGAAGCTGCTCACTACCGCTGCGGCGGATGCAGCGTTGTTGTTGGCCGCATCGGCTGCAGCCGCGGCCGCAGCCGCAGCAGCGCTCGACGACGTGGACCCGGTGCCGCTGCTACCGGCCACCAGCTTGCTCAGGTGGACGGCGTCGAAGGCGGAGCCGAAATACGGCGGCAGAGGTGGATAGTCGAGGGGGTGCGGATGATGATGATGATGGGAGACCGGTGCAGCAGGTGCAGCGAAGTATGGCGGCAGAGGGAAGCTGGGGAAGCCACCTGGGCTCATGGAACCCGCCTTGCCCGGCACCACGGACACCGGCACCTTCGGCTTTCTTCGTGGACGATACTTGTAGTCCGGATGTTCCTTCATGTGCATGGCGCGCAGACGTTTCGCCTCGTCGATGAAGGGTCTCTTCTCCGTGTCGGACAGCAGCTTCCACTCGGCGCCGAGTCTCTTCGAGATCTCGGAATTGTGCATCTTGGGGTTGTCTAATGCGATCTTCTTTCGTTGAATCCGAGACCACACCATAAACGCGTTCATAGGCCTCTTAATGTGTTGCTCCTGCGACGACGGTGTCTGTTGATTGCCCACGTTCATATCCTGACTCACGTGGTGCACCGAGTGCAGGTCCATGCCGGAGAGGAACCCGTAGCCGGGGTGTTGTTGGTGAGAGCTCATCATGGTCACCTCGTTGTCGTGGATGTCGACGAATCGCGATCCAAGTTTCGCGGATCGTTCGATCCCGTTGCCTCCGAGCTGCCGCCCCGTTCGAGCTTCCTCGTTTTCGTTAAACTTCACACACTCGCGAGCGGACGATGATCGCGCGCTCGATGACAGTCCTCGTTCTCGCGTTCATCCGCCGATCCACGTCTTGCCCGTCTTCCTTCCGTCGGAACGACGAGGACCACTCTGTCGGATTCGGGCGAGCGATGAAATTAAAAAGGACGTGCACGAGTGACGGAAACGAGGTGTCGCCTAGGCGCAAGTGAACGCGGCAAACAGTCGAACGTGCTCGAATGGAGTGCCGGTGTCGACTGAGCGTGGACTGCCCGTAGGACCGGTCCACGACCTGCCGGAGGGATCCATTCTTCCTCTCTCTCTCTCTTTCCCCCTATGGCTGTCTCTGTTTGCCTTGCGTCGTACGCCGCGCCCACGTACCGACCCTCTTCACGCTATTCGTCGAGGTTGCTTCGGTGCACGCGTACCTTTTCTACCCTTTCTCCCCACTGAGCGACACCAGCACAGCGACCAGAAACAGCAGCAACCCCTCTGTGCCGTAGCTGAACCGAGGAGGGCTGCTGCTGCTGCTGCTGCTGCCGCTGCTGCTGCTGGCTGCTGGCTGCTGGCTGCTGCTGCCTCGGAGACCGCGAGCTGCAATTATTATTATCGATTACCTCGATACGATGAAGTACAAATAGCGTATAGGCTGCCCGTTATTGACTACCTCTGTTCGTGTACTGCTTTGCACGCCAACGGCGACGCGATATCGCGCGATAATTGGTTATGCTTGCTCCCACCCCCGTTCACCCCTGTTGGACCGCCGTCACGACGACGCGGAGGATTCTTGGTCAACGAGCTCGAGGACTTTCGAGTGGATTAGGTCCTTTGCTTCCACCATCGCGTATTCTTCCTCTGACCCCGAAACAAGCGAGTATCGACCGAAATTCTACGATTTTTCCCTCGATTAGAACCTCGTCGAGAGCGATCCTTTCTTTTCTTCTATTCCTCTTCTGCTTCTTCCAATCATTCGAGATTTCGGATTTCTATATTTTCCATAAATGGCGGTTCGTAGGTACGTAACGTTTGGCGCGGTAACAGGGGTGTAACGATTTTTTATTTTTCGAGCGAGCAGTTTCGGCTGAATTATTTCCAGAGATACACGGGGTATTGTATTCGAAAAATTTTCATTTTCGCGTAGCGAATATCCGAAATTCTCGTTGTTTCGTGTCTCGTAGCGGCGAAATATTTCGGAGCGCTATTATCTCTCGTAATCGGGACTCGAAGCGCCCCCTTCGCCCACCCTCCGTAGTCGTGGCTTGTCTTCCGACCCTATCGAACGAAACTTATCGCGTTACGAACGCGATGATCCGACACGATTACCAAGGAGGATGATTAACACCGTTTGCTCGTTGGTCGACTAATCCGGGGTCGTTTTGTCGAGTAATTAATCAGAATTCGCGTGTTGGCGTCCTTCTTTCGCCCCGTTGAAACAATGAGGGGCTGAAATCTGCCGGTTCCTTTCCTGTGGGAAATCTGTGGAACAATGGAAAAAATCTCTCGACGACAGGCACTTGGATTAGAATGGAAAGCAACAGCGGCGAAAGGAGCGAGCGGTGCCCCTTTCCCAATCTCGACTCACCGCGCCCTCCGCTCCCAAAGGACATTCAGCAATGCGAACGAATATGAGCCTGCTCGCGCGCGCTCTCTCTCTCTCTCTCTCTCTCTCTCGCTCGCCGAGCCTCCCTCTGTCGGTGAACTGCATTAGTCGTTTGTGCTTTTGTGTCGCGGAGGCGCGTACGCTTCGCCGCGGTGTCTCCTTACTTCGATTTTCGAATAATCGATTAAGCTTCCTCCGCATTTTGGAACGAAGCTGCGGTCGACCGAGCGGCGTCATTTCGCCGCGACTCGCGCCGTATCAGCGATCAGCATTCGTCCTCGCGAAGAGATCCAAAGGGATAATATTCCTCTTTCCCGCGTATAATTTGCACGCGTCGCGGAGGCTCCGGGTGAATCGATTTTTCGGAAATATTATTTTAAAGAATTTTCGGAATTTATTCGCACGGCCGTGGAGGGTATTGCTGCGTCTGCATTGTCCCGTTGCATAATAGCGAGAACCTGGCGAATAAAACTGCTATCAAAATCTGCTGCTATTTAAAAAATCGTCGATGGCGCTCGCCGTAGCACCGGGAACGGGAGGATGACGTAGTGCCAATAAGAGAACGGTAAACAGAGGGAGGAAGCGATTAAAGCGCGAAAAAGAGGAAAAAGAGGAGCCGGACTCTCTTGCCGGGTAGGAAAAAATCCGTCGACGGATGGTCGCCATTCCGTCGGTACGGATCCTGGGAAATACGTGCACGTCCCCCGCAGACGCACACAAGTCGGCCGGGCCACCAACACACGGCAGCCCTTCCGTATGCAGTTGGGTGCAAATTGGTATTGAAAAATCTCGAAGTCAATTAAAACTCGAGATACAAAGGATTTGGCGAGACAAAATACCAATTATCTCATGTCCTCCGCCTCTGCCTGCCCCTTCGATTCCCTCCGCCGGCCTCGAGGGGTGCAACGGGCTGGGTGGTGGGCGAGGTGACTAGCGGCGGGGGTGGCGGAGGGCTGAGAGCGCTTACAAGAACTCAATTCCATTAAGCATTCAAGTGAATAAAACGAGGCAGCTCAGCGTGGATGGGCATCTATATAACGCAGCTCGCATCTCGGTTATCTACCTAATAAAGGTTCGACTGCCACCCCCACCTTCGTCGAACCACCCCTCTGCACCGGTTCTCCGCTACCCTCTACGACATAAAGCATGTGCCAGTGAGGTGTCTATGAGACAATCCCCCGGGATGACAATGCTTATCCCACGTATGAATGCCGGCGATGCTTCCTAGGTAATTTAAGTATAGTCCCCTTCCTCCGCCCTTCTTCCACCGCCACCCCCCGATACAGCCCAACTGCCTCACCCTCTCTTTTCACCGCTTTGCGTCATCCTTCCACCTTCGACCATTCCAGCAAGCCGCATATCTTCGGCCGTGCGCGTATGAAAACCCGTTGTCCTCGTTTAACGATTCCCATTAGGCGACTAAATCTTTTCGCAGCCCTCGCCTCCGTCTTTCTCTCTTCCTTCTGGATAATCCGCGGTTAGAAAAGCCGCGCTGCCTCTCGTTCATCCGGATCCTGTGAATTTCGAATGAGTCCGAGATACATACGTCCGGGGACTCTGTGTCGATGGTTTTGTGCTCTATCGAGCTATTGCCAAGGTCGATCCGAATGGAAGTGCCGTGAGAATCGCGGGGTCCTCACAATAGCCGGCTTTGTCTCACCGGAGATTACGATTTCGAGAGTGCAAGCTCGCGAATGCGTTTCGCCACGCTCGCTGCAGGTTTATATATTCCTTCTTTTCATCCTTTCTTCCATCGAGCTTTCGTCCTCCTTTGCCCGCGATTTCTGCGTCACTGGAGCAGCTACGGCGAATAGCGAGATGAACCGAAACAGTTACGCCAGCGCTGTCTTTCAACGCGCTCCTGCTGCACGTGTACGTGTACGCGAGCACCTTCCAAGTCGACGATTCAATTCGACGATCGATTAATTAGGGTTCGAATTACCGGTCGGACGCGCGAAATTGATTAATCGAACCAGGTTGGACCGCGCTATGCGCGGCCGGTGCAATTAGTTTACTACGTAACGATCCAGTAATCGCGACGTCGAACTTTGACAAACTATGTCAAGTATATATTGGAAGACCTCTGAGTAGAATCTTGCAAGTTCTACGTTCAAACTTCTTACCTCGAAATTACGTAAACGTAACTCTCGAACGGTACCCGTTCGATTAATTCCGTCGCTTTATATTCTCTCTCGTTCCATTTTCTTTAACCTTCTTCTCCTTCCCTTGTTTTCCCATCCACCCGTCGTCAGACAGGTTAAAGTCATCGCCAAGGATTCGCTTTCCCCCGCAAATCGAATTCAAACGTCTATCAACCACCCTCCTCCTTACGAGAGATCACGCGGACGAAACGACTGGTGGGTCGCAATCGGGTAGCAAAATCCCGGCTAATTAGTAATCGTCCTCCGCCTCTGTTAAATCCGCAGGTGCTCGTCGTATCCAGACAGCACGCCGAGCGTGTAATTCGGATGCGCCGGATTATTCGCGCGACGTTTCAACGTTGATCCTGCAAATTAAGTCGACTGCTCGACGCGGCCGAGCTGTTAGAGGCAACCTCGTCACCGTGAAGGGGGAATCGAAGGGCGGAGGGTGGGCCCGGGGACGGGAGAGAGGGGTTGGTCCTGAAGCAGGTGGGGTAGAACGGAACGTAATCGCAGCGTACTTTGGGTGATTATAGGCAATCGTAAAAGTACCAGAAAGCGACTGGTAAGAGGGAACAAGACAGAGTGGGGTGGCGCGCAGGGGCGGGAAGGAAGGAAGGAAGGTTGGCGACGAGGGAGGACGAGGGATACACGGGCCCATGACGGTGCCACGTCGCCACCCCGACGTACACGCTCGAACGCGTTGCGTAATTAGCGACTGCCTCTCCGGTTTTGTGGGTGGGTGAGGGGGTTGTTGGGCGGCTTGGATGGCGAGGGTGAAGTGGGCGCACCGTTACCGTGCATCGGGATTGGGGCACCCCCCGAGAACGCGTTCGAGTAACTGGCGACCGGCTGAAGCCCGCACCGCGTGCGTGAGCACACGTGCGATCTACAGGGTGGTTCTTCGTGTAAGACGATGTCGTGGTTATCAACGATCCTTCTTTCGCCTTTGTTATTCGCTCGGCTAAACTAAACTTTAGAATAGTAGAAATCGACCATCGTTATGGCGTCGAAACTTTCCTGGCGTCTGTATCTCGATGTGTGGAAAGAGCGAAAAATTCACCGATAAATACGCGTAAATGTTTCGGTATATCTATGGAATCCGGTAATCGCGTGTAACGCATAAGTGAATTATCTTGGCGCGGAATAGAAACATTTGGGGAAAATAGTATTCGAGCAAATGCGCTCGCGCTGCTGTATACTACCAGGAGACCTGGCGAATTGGAGATTCGGTCGTCGACAACCCCAATCGGAATTAACGCGGCGTCTCGTAGCTACTTGGAGGAAGCCTCTCGTACAAACGGCTCGTAACGATCAATTATCGAGCATAACGCTAGACTCGGGAATCATTACAAAGCGACGTTGGATTTTACTACGTAAACAACGTCTTGGAGGGGGCGATTCTCGCGTTAGTCGGCCGCAGATCTGATTTTCCTCGTGGAGAGGGGCGAATTATGCGGTTCGTGGCGTCGACACTAATCCTTGTCGAAACACCCCCGGCACCAGCCGTGGGGGTACAACGAATCGAGAACCACGGGGGTGGCGTAGACCGACGTAGACGCAATTAATGCAGAGAAACCAGCCGCGGACGTCGGGGGAGTTTCGAGGAGGGCATCGAAGCTATGCCACGCCGTGAGACGTAATGACTAATTGAGATTGGAAGAGAGAAGGGAATAATACGATCCGGCTGGTCACGGTAAAACGCACTTTTTTTTTCCTCCCTCTCTTTTCTCCTTCATCCTTTCGTTCCCTTCTCCCTGTTCTCTGGCCCTCACTCCTCACCCCCGCGTCGATTACAAAGGATCTCTCGCCTGCAGGCACACCAATGGAATTACGGGCTACGCTGTCGCGTAGCTCGCAGCCCCGATCCCCGTCGCGATTTTAATACGATCGATTTATCGGGCCGCTCTTAAGTATCTCGAGTAGACCGATTTATCAATTTCTTCCGCTCGTTTTTCGGCTCGACGAAAATCCCTGCCTCCGCGCAGCGTTTTCCCCGAGAAATGGCTGATTTAGCGTACGAATCGCGAGGATTCGCGTGTAGTCGAGGATCGAAGAGGTAGCTAGGGGATGTAACCTCAATGGCAGAGAATATGTACTTCTCCCTTGGTCCAAGCGTTCTGGACGACATCGAAGTCCATCTTACCGGGACCAACGAACACGGCAGCGCGTCCTGGCCGCTTGCAACCCGCATTCATCAACTGCGAGACAATTCCACCGCGTGTTGCGACGCGATTTGTCACGATATCGCGGGAACGGTTCACGGCATCGATATTGTGTCGCGCACAATCCGCATCCAAGAGCGAAACAACGAAGCGAGCGGGCTTGCGAGTGCGGTGGAAAGGGAGGAAGGAAGGAAGGAAGGAAGGAAGGACGAATAGAAGGAGTAAAGAGGAATAAGGAATGAGGATGGAGGAAGGAGGAAGGAGGAAGTAGGAAGGTGGAAGGAAAGATGGAGGAAGGAAAGAAGATAGAACGAAGGAAGTATGAAAGGAAGGAAGGAAGGAAGGAAGGAAGGAAGGAAGGAAGGAAGGAAAGCAAAAGGAAAGGGACTGATACGACGGGAGGGCAAAGGAAGCGGAGTAACCAAGCCAAGAGATTCCTCACACAAGGCAGCCGTCGCGCGAGTGTTCTCCATTCGTCGGCGCTGGGCTCGTCGACATTAAGATAATTACTTTCCAGCAGGACGTGCGCGCTCATTGTTGCCGTTACCGCGGCAGAATGGCATTATGCATTGTCAGGAAGAAAGTGAGGGAGTGCGTGGCTAGAGGAGGGCGACGGGGTGCGAGGTGGTGCGAGAGGGTAGGGGTGCACTCCGTTGGTATACCTTAGCCCGTGGGTGGAGCATTATTCCGTCAGTTCCATGTTTCGCCATTGAAACTAGCGCGGGGGTAGGTGGGGGTTGCTTTCTGTTCCTCGAGGAAGAGCCAAACGCCAGAGGGGTGGGCATCTACCGATGTATCCAACAGCTTTCTCCCGGCCCGACGCCATTAATGTAATTATTTCCAGCGAGTGTTCCGACAGCCTCGAAACGCTTCGCGGGAATCGAGACTGATCAGCCCGGCTGCTGCACCGAGAAAGAATCCGCGTCCTCCGGGGATGCGAATGCCTTCGCGGCTCTCCATTTTCCTTCTTCTACACCTTCCAACCCCCTCTGCCGGCTCTCGCCTTTCCTCAGAGCTCGCCGCTCTGTCTCCCTTACGCCGCTGCACGCTTACGCGCTTCGCACCGTCGCTGACAACTAGGGGATGGATGACTCGTCAGAGCGGTGACGAAGCGTTAAAACGAGACGCGCTTGTCGGATTTGTGTCGCTCGCTTGCAACCACGATAATACCCTGATTTCGCGTAATGGGTTTTCCTCGCGGTCTGTTGCTTTCTTGATTCTCTCGCGTTCACGCCGCGTGAAAATCGCGTGAATTCTTCCGTCGAATTGATGACACTTTGTCGCGGTGTTCCTCGTACACGAGACTCGTTTCTTCGCCAGTGCGCGAATCGCGAACGGTATGGTGTTTTCCGTTTACGAATTCCCCAACTTCTTCTTTCTTCTCCAATGTCGAGATATTTGAAAATGCTTTCGCGAGAAAAGAATCGCGGATTTCTCTTCCGACAACGACACCGCGCCGCGTATACGCGCGAAGTGCGCTTTCTTTTTTCTCTTCCACGCGAAGTTGCTGCTCTTTCGAACAGGTATTTTGGCCGGTAACCTAGTCGGGTGATCGACGGTCAAAATTGTTCGTGAAAACTGGCCGGGTGAATGGCGTTTTAGCCGGGAAAATGAAAAAGTGGAGATGCAAGCGGGCTAAATTGACCGTGGAGGATTAAATCGTTTGGAAAAACGGGGTAAATTCGCGTTCACGTTGCATCATGTCCAGAGCGGAAAGCTTCATCGAGGAAGATGGTTTTGGGTTCGTTCCCAGGCCGGATCGTTATAAACATAATAAACCATTCGAGATTGTTAAGAGGTAAATTGCACGCGTCGTTCGACGTTTCCTGTTTTTCCTGCTTTATCCTACATCCATCATCCGTGCCATCAGATACACAATGACGAACAGGCACAAAGCGTCGGTGCAATTGATATCTTGGGGCGCCGGTATTCAAGCCGTCAAAGTGCCCAATCTGTCGGGGATTTTGGGTGACGTTGTTTTGGGATTCGACGATATGGAGGGTAAAAGAAAATTCCGAATAATTTCTTAGAGTGTCGGGAAGGAGCAGACACCTGGATCGTTGCTTTAGAGGATTGGTAACGCCCGTGAAAATGTAACCAGGTTATTCGAAGAACAGGTACATAGGAAGCGTAATCGGTCGAGTGGTGAATCGCATCTCGTCAGCCAAGATGAGGATCGAAAATAAGAATTACTCCTTGTCCACCAACGACAGGGATGGCGTCAGCCATTTTAACGGAGGCTTCGTGGCATTCGACAACGTGAATTGGGAATCGTACATGTCGAAGGACAACGTGGTGCTGGAAAACCTCCCCACCCTCGTTTCTCAATTTTTATTCGTGCATTTTACTGGAACAGGTGATGTCTCACTTGAGTCCTGCGGGCAGCGAAGGATATCCAGGAAACATGCTAACTCAGATTAAGTTTTCCTGGAAGAACGATAATCAGCTGCTCATCAATATCCGTGCTACTGCCACTGAACCAACTCCAGTCAACATTACGACTAATTGCTCGATGAATCTAGCTGGCCATGTAAAATTGCACATTTGTCTGACATTTTTCCAACCTTTTGTATTATTTATGCATTATTTTATTTTCTTCCTGCAAGATTCTGTCTTTTAATCTTTTATTCGATCCCAATTCATGGTGGAATAAAAGATCGTGGAAGATTCGGTGATAATTATGTGGCAATTTCTGATTAAACTAATTCTTTCGCATTTTTGTTACAGGCTACCGGTGCAAAGGAGTTGAAGAAGCACGTAATCTCGTTGAACGCAGGTAGCTGGACCATCGCGGATATTAAGGACGATTTGCCGACAGGTGCTATATATCCGGTTGACCGTACAGTGTTCGATCTACGTTTACCGACTCAGTTAACCAAGAGACGCCTTTACATCGTACCAGGGGGTGGTTACAACCAGAACCTCTGCATAACCAGCCCCAGCAGTTGGTCTTATCGTTTCCACGCTAGGTAAGTGCACGCAAATCGAGGGTAAGCGGAGGGAAATTAATTAATAATTTAATCGCGAGATTTCTCGTTTACGCGTGATATAAAAACGAATTACAATTTCAGCTTTGACAAAGAATAATTAATTCTTAATTTCGAAATTTGCATCTTTAAATTCGTCATTGCGAAAAATTCAATAGCGTGGCATATCTCCTTAACACGAGTTTCTCCATTTTGCTCTTTTTCTTCGAAGAATCATCCACCCTGGTTCTGGAAGAACTTTGGAGGTATATTCGAATCACCCAGGTCTCCAGTTTTCCACCGGAAACGATTTGCCAGACCCCGATCGCGATTATCCACCCGATTTCGAAGATTACTACCCTTTGGATCAAGTTAGAAAATTCACGTTTGATTAAAACTCCCTTCAAAGCTCGCGAAACTTTGAAATTTCCCGCGTAATCGGTTACAGGCGTCGGGAATAGATGACGTGTCAAAGGAAATTTGGGGAAAAGATGGCGTGCGATACGAAAGACACGGTGGATTTCTTCTGTCACCACAAAACTACCCCGATGCCGTGAATATCAGTAATTTTCCATCCTGTATACTGTATCCTGGTCAAGTTTACGTGCACGATATGGCGTACAAGTTCGGTTTGCTGTCAAAAGACGTGGACTAGCCGATCCGAGTACTGTCAGAAGGTTTGTTCATCGACGAAGATTCGATAGATTTATAATACATATATTTGCGAACCATCTCGACTTGAATAATCCTCGTATTCAGGCCGATTGTACAAAATTATCCATCATAGTCTCTATTCACATATCTATCGTAAGGACGATCACTCGTATTCGCCGCTTAATGACGCAACTAAGGCTACACTGGGATCGCCGTTAATTAAATTGTACATATTATCGGGTCGATTAACGTTACTTTCCTTATGTAATTCTCTTTTAATTGTCCTGAAGGCACTTGGTGCTACGGTGCGAGAGAAACATGGACGCGCGTCGAGAATCGCGATGTGAAATTATCTCGAGGTATCTCGAAGTCTCGACTGAGCTAATCCGTTGTCGATCAGTTCGTACCGATCCGTTTCGTTACCTGCTAGTAGACTATAAACGTTTATAAATATATAAAGCTATGTCTGTGTATGTATACATTTACTTCATTTACTTAGGTTTAATAGAAACGTTCATTTCCTTTTGTACATCCCTAGAGTGTTATTTCTACGTGTGACATGTTACTGCGGCCAGTTGGAACTCTCCGAGGGCAGTTTCGTCTTTCCAAGTGTGCCTTTTCTTCTTTCCTTTTTCTCATTTTTGGTTAACCAGTTCTTCTTAACATTCCTTATAAAATATTCTCGTGCCACGAACATTTCGTTTATCTCGATCGTTAAATCTCAAACGTTCCAAGAGACCTATCTATCATAAGAGTGAAGAGAGAAAAGTCGAGAAAAATATGTAAAACGAGTAAAGCAGAGGCAGTGTTAGAGAATCATTTTACATAGCAACGTAAAAGGTAAAAGAGAAGAATAATTATTTGGCAGTGAGACGACGCGAGTCAGGCTGCGAATGAACACAATGTTTCAAAGCGTCTAATTCGAAAATGGAATCGTGCCTGTATAATACTCAGCCCGGCAACCTCTCGTTTCCCCTCTGATCGCTTTCGTTTCGGTGTTCTGCGTGGCAACGTAAAAATTGACTAAAAGAACCGAAACATCGAGCACATCGTTCCCATAAGAATTACTCGGTCACTATCAAGTGTACCCTGAACGTGAGAGGCCTTTCCCAGACCTCGTTCTCCTCGCTGATACCGTTCCTCGGGCGTCCATGGATCACCAGCCGGAACTGGCCGGGTTCCTTTAGTCGACTGCGGAAGTGTAACGCCGAAATTCCGTGATCGTCCACCACCTCGAAGTGTTTCTCGTTGTTTCCTTTCACTATCGTGTATTCGATGTCTGCGTCCTGCGAATAGTCGAAAAGAAGTTGTAGGTAAACTCGGCTGAAATAATTCTTTTTAGCGTGCATAATGTCGTTTGTACCTTGACAGCAGGTTGCAGTTTGATGATTCTCATTCTGTGCCTGGTCTGTCTCAAGCTGATCTTAAGAACATGTTCCTCGCCATGATGGTGTCTCTTCGCTGATCTCGCTATACGTTTCTTCGCAATTTCCTTTCTTCGCGCGCTCATCTGTTTGTCCATCGATTTCAATCGTACGTCTCTTCTGTGCCTTGATTTCCCGTTAACCTGTTGGCATAATATAGCGATTTTAATTCATTCGTTCGAGTTATCGGAATGAAATGTTTCGAGAGATGGCGAGACTTTTAAGATACCTTGCAGGAGAAGCAACCTTCCGTCGATATAGTCTTGTCATCCGCAGGTGGTATGTGATAGGGGTCAGGATTTATCACAAAAGTCGGTGCATTGCTGATATCCTCGCCATAGTGTCCTTGCGATAGAGGATTTATCGTTGACAGACAGTGACCCTGATCGTTGAAATTATAAATATTAAATTTTTGCTGCAATTTATCTTCTTTAAGATAGCGAAAAATAATTGCAACGACGAACCTGTCCAATTCGCTGATATCCAGTGGGACATCCACAGATGAACCCGTTCACTCCGTTAGGGGTGCACCCAAAGGCGCAAGGACTTCCAATGCACCCAGCACTCACCTAAATCAATCGTCAATTGTTTTTCTTAACCTTTACAATTTTCATGATGAGATTTTCGTGATTGGAACGGGACTAAAAAGAATCACCTGAACGCAAATTTGCAAGTTGGTGTCAAATTGGTACCCATCGGGACAACCACATTTGTAACCACCAATCGTATTGATGCAGGTGTTGTCTCCACACGGTGACGTGTTACATTCGTTCTCGTCGATGCATTGGTTGTAATAGAGATGCTGGACGAATCCTTCTGGACACCCGCAACGGTAGCTTCCCATAAAGTTCTAAAAATTCGACGAGTCGATAAAAATTTACCAATTGTAGCAGCTGATCAGTAAAA
This sequence comes from Eufriesea mexicana, assembly GCF_001483705.2. Lineage (NCBI taxonomy): Eukaryota > Metazoa > Arthropoda > Insecta > Hymenoptera > Apidae > Eufriesea > Eufriesea mexicana. The sequence goes on along the minus strand of NW_016909009.1, from coordinate 430,637 downwards.
ATGATCTTCCTGTTTAATTTACCTGACAACCGTGTTCGCAAGTGCTATCGTCAGCGCACTCGTTCTGATCCACGCAGAATCTGCCAGATTGATCGATCTTGAATCCCCTCGGACAGATACACCGGAAACTGCCAAGAGTGTTGATGCAGGTACCCGGTTTGGGGCAGGTTCCAGCCTGGTCGCACTCGTTTATGTCTAGAAAAATATGAAATTCAATAGATTCCCGATGAGAACTAGATCAAAGGGTGTTCCTCGTCGTGCGAACCGTGACAAGCGTCTCCATCCTGAGTATAGCCCTCTTGACAGCCACAAGTGTAGCTTCCTTGAGTGTTGATGCAGTTTTGCTGGCACAGATGATTTCCGGTCGAGCATTCGTCCAAATCTCTGCAACTGACACCGTCGGGGTTCAAGATGAAACCGGCAGGACAGGAACAGATGAAACCTCCTTCCGTGTTCTGGCAATTATACTTGCACGGTCTTGGCGTCAGCTCGCATTCGTTTATGTCTGAAATTGAATAGCTCATAGTCCACGAATTTAATACATTCGATAACATCGATCGCATGCATAGATAGTTATCGATCATGGCTAAACTTCCAAGTGCTTACCAACGCACTGACTTCCAGATTTATCAGGTTTGTAGCCCTTATTACAGACGCATCTGTAAGAACCAAGTGTATTGATGCACAGTCCATTTTTGCACAAGTCAGGGATCGTTCTGCACTCGTCGATATCTGAAAGAAATTTAGGGTTCGAATTTCGCGCCATTTTAATTATAACTGGTCTATTAAGGAAACGAGCTAAATACCTTGACCATCCACGGAGAAGCCTTTGTCCAAACAGAGCTCGTTGTAGTTGTCAGAGTCTTTCGATGGGCAGATCTCGCAGTGTGGGCCCCAGGCTGCACCCATTGTGCAACAGCAGTCTGCTTTCGTCACTGTCTTCAGGTCAGAGGTCCTCGCGGTGCATCTGCCACCGATCGTTTGCAAGAAACAGTAACCCATTCTACGATCTGGAAAAATACCCTAGCTTAGTCTCAGTTCGATTCTTCTTTCTCTGTTTCTTAATACCTATGCACGATTTTCCATCCAGACTCCGTTCGAAGCCGTCGTAGCAAAGACACTGGTAACTACCCTCCAGATTCACGCATCGGCCATTTCGACACAGACCGGAATTGATCGCGCACTCGTCGATGTCCTTGCACTCGTCTGTCATGCCGATTTGTTGGTAGCCGGGTGGACAGATGCACATGAAGGATCCGATGAGGTTCTTGCACTGGTACTTGCAGTTGTTCGCTGGTGTGGCGCACTCGTCCACGTCTGAACACAGTACATATAAATAATATAACACCATAATTATTAGAATTGTCGCGAAAATGAAATAGTTAATCCACCTATGCAATGTCGTCCATCCGGGGCCAAGGTATAACCGTAAGGACAAATGCATCTGAAGGAGCCAGGTGCATTATGGCATCTGAAAGCGCACTGGTTGCCAAGTTCCAGGCACTCGTTCACGTCCTCGCAGATCTGGTTCACACCAGGGGTGAATCCATCGTTGCAGGAGCACTCGAAACCACCGTCGATGTTCGTGCAGGTCCCATTGCCGCATATGTTCTGCTGGGACAGGCATTCGTTGTTATCCACACAACGTCTGCCACTCGCGTCCAGCACGTATCCAGTGGGACACTCGCATCGGAAGGATCCATCGGTGTTTATGCACTCGCCGCCTGCACAGGCGTCTGGCATGAAGAGACACTCGTTCAAGTCGATCCCCGTGTCGTCTCTTCCTGGTCCCTCGGGACATAGTCTTCTGAACTCCTCTGGATAAGGAATACGAGATAGAAACTTTGTTATTCGATGTCGATTTTTAAAGGCTATTTATAGTTAAACAAATGACTACCGCTATCTTCTGGAGGACACGGTTCGCAGTATTTCCCCCATGCTTTCCCCATAGTGCAACAGCAGTGCTTCTTCGTCATGCTCCCAGTTCGTGGAAGGGAACACCGCCCTCCCAATTGTACTAAATACCGATCGTAACAAAACTCTTCTCTAACATCGATGCACCTCATCGAATTTGGCTTGTCGCTTAACCTGTATCCGACAGGACACTCGCAGATAACCCCTCCTTCAGTGTTGATGCAGCGGCCATTCTCGCAGATTCCTTCAGTCTCCACGCATTCGTCCACGTCTGACATAAATTTCCATTGCAATTATCGCGTTCGAATTTCTTCGTTGGATTTAACTTGTCGAGTATTTTACTCACCCACGCACTTCTTCGTGTGATCCAACTCGTAGCCAGGAGGACAATTGCATATGTACGATCCCATTAAGTTTTGACACTTGCCTGGCGATGGACAGAGTCCAGGAACCTAAACCAATTATTTACAGTACAACGGTCTTGATAGCCTTCTTCCAAGTTTTTCCGTTATCAACAATTTACCTCGTGACACTCGTCGATGTCTCTGCAATGCTGGCCATCTTGAGCCAAGACGTAGCCATCGGCACATTCGCAGTTGAAAGCTCCAATCGTGTTTCGACACCTTCCATTGCGACAGAGGAACGGCATGATTCGGCACTCGTCGATATCTGTCTCAAGATTTTTGTATATTTCAATTCTCGATTAACATCGACAGGATTCCACTGATAGAAAGAAAATTTACCAGCGCAGTCGTTGTTGGGACTGAGCTTGAATCCTTGGTAGCAGATGCACTTGTATGATCCCAGCGTGTTCACGCAGGTTCCGTTGTTGCAAATGTTCGGATTACGTTGGCATTCGTCGGTGTCCACGCAGTTGTCTCTGTCTCGAGTCAAGGCGAAGCCAGAATGGCAGACGCACTGGAAGCTGCCTTGCAGGTTGTTGCAGGCGCCATTGTTGCAAATTCCGGATCGTTCGTAGCACTCGTCGATGTCGACGCAGTCTCGTTGTCTGAGACCTAGTTTGTACCCCGCTGGGCACACGCATTCGAAGTAACCCTGCTTGTTTATGCACTGTGCATTGCCACTGCAAGGATTTGGAACCTTGGATGGAAACAGAATGAAGTTTAGGCTTTCAGTTGCTTAAACTTAGTATCCAAGGATGTAGCATATCTGGGCAATTCTATTACGCCTCTTCTTACCTGTAGGCACTCGTTCTCGTCGATGCACTGATGCGAATCCTCGTCATACACGTATCCTCGATCACACTGGCACTCGAAGCTACCAGGAGTATTCATGCAACGACCATGAGTGCACATCGTTGGCATCAGGGCGCACTCGTCGATTTCTTCCGTGTGATTCGTTATGGGATTCATTATTGCGCCGGGTACCATGCCACACAGGATCTCGTGTTCACCTGAGCAAAGTATTTCGTCGTAATATAAATTATGTTCTCTTAATTCCCGCAAAAATCCCATACTCACGGGTCCTCTCAGCTGGACATTTCTCACAAGGACTTCCCCATGCGGCTCCCATGGAGCAGCAGCACAGCATTTTCGTTTGTGGCTGCGTCATAGGGTTGAAACACTGACCCGTTTCGTAATTCAGGTAGCAGGATTCCTTTCTCATATCGACACATTCCTCTGAAGAAATAACACAACGCAACAGATAATTAAGAGTATAACAACGCGAATGGTGTTAGGTTAGCTTACTTCCTCCTGGCATTGCCATATATCCTTCCGGACATTCGCAGTGGTACTTCCCCTGGTCGTTGATGCAGTAACCTACTCCGCATATTTGCGGATGCAAGGCACATTCGTTGATATCTGTAGAAATGTGCAAAATTGTATTACTTAATTCTTAAAAGAATACAAAATTTGGTAGACTACCTATGCAGCTGGTTTTCGTGTCATCCAAGACAAATCCCTCGTTGCAAGAACACATGAAGCTACCAAAGGTGTTAGTACAGTGGCCGTTCTGACAAATGTTCTCGTGTTCATCGCACTCGTTGATGTCTTCCAATATGACAGTGTCCAGATTAGGTCTGTACCCATGGCCACCGGGACATAATTCCACGAACTCTTTGGTGCCAACTTGAGGACACTCCTCGCAACGATTGCCCCAAGCATTGCCAATGCTGCAGCAACACGTGGCTTTGGTAACCGCAGAGGACAGGTCGAAGATGCACTGAGGCTTTCCGGTACCACGTTCGAAGCCAGTGAAACAGAACGATTCTCGTCTGTCTGTAACGCGAGAAAAAGAAGCGTTCGAATATTGGAAGTATGAAAAACTCTGCTTCAAGTATGAAAGATAGACATCTTACCGACACAGGCGTTTCCAGCTTCGACTAGCTCGTAATATGGCGGACACTGGCAGGTGTATTTTCCCTGAGTATTTATGCACGTGCCATACTGACACGATTGCGGATTCTCGCACTCGTCGATGTCAGTGCAATTGCCACCAGAGCCGTCCAACTTGTAGCCCTCGTTGCACTCGCAACGGAACATGCCGAATATGTTCTCGCACCGACCGAATACGCAGAGGTTACTGAACATCTCGCATTCGTTTATATCCACGCAGGTCTGCTCGTTGTTCTCGTCAGGATGCATAAAACCCATCTCGCATTCGCAGCGAAAGGATCCAGGGTAATTGAGGCAGTGTCCATTCTCGCAGAGGGTATTGTCATTGGCGCATTCGTCGATGTCTTTGCAGGCGTAGCCATCGCCTCTGAAGCCAGCGTCGCAAACACACTGGAACAATCGAGAATCTTTTCTCTTCATTCCCTCCTCGACGAAGCGATACCAGAAAGGATGTCGTCAAAATTTTCGCGATCTTTACCTTGAAAGATCCTTCGGTGTTGATGCACTGTGCATTAGAGTCGCAGCCTCCGTTGTTCGTCAGGCACTCGTTGATGTCCCTGCATTCGACTCCATTCCCGACGAAGCCTTCGTGACAGGAGCACTCGTACGACCCCTGAGTATTCTGACACTCCGCGAATTCGCTGCAGGAATAAGCGTTTAACAGACATTCGTCGTCGTCGGTGCACCCTGGACCCTGTTCCGGTTTCACCGAGTATCCTTCCTCGCAGCGACAGTTGTAGGACCCAATGGTGTTGTAACATTCACCGTAGCCGCAAATGTGAGGCTGCGTGGTGCACTCGTCGATATCTGAAGAGATTAGGCGTCTGGGATGTTAAGTGTCGGAGACTTGGGGAATCTAGGGGTCTCCTGTCACGCGAGTTTCTCGCGAACGTTCGATCACATTCTCTGACTCGTCTCGTTAGTCCGAGTGAGTCTACTTACCTATGCAAGACGCGCCATCCCTGCCAGGTGCCAAGCCATCGGTGCAACTGCATACATAACCGCCAGCTATATTGCTGCATTTCCCCCCGTTGCAAATTCGAGGATTCTCCTTGCATTCGTCCACGTCCACGCATGATCGACCATCGAGATTCAACGCGAACCCAGTGCTATTAAGGAAGCAGATAATCCATTCGTTAGAACTCGGCGATTAAGCTTTAAACGCGTCGATTAACCTCCGATATTTTAGCTCCGTGACATGGACCAATTATGGCTGACGTTATTAGAGCGTTTGGAAAAAATTTCAACCTGCAGGAGCAAGAAAAACTGCCAGGCGTGTTGAGGCAGATGTCCTCGCAGCCACCGTTGTTGGTCGCACACTCGTTTATATCCTCGCAGTGAGACTTCAAGCCAGTTTGCTGATAACCATCGTCGCATATGCACTGATAAGTGCCCATCATGTTCTCGCAGACACCGTTCGAGCAGATCCCGCTCGTTCTCGAGCACTCGTCGATATCCTTGCAGGACTGCTTGTCAGGACCTAGCTCGTGACCGGGCGGGCATTGACACTTGAAGCTGCCCTCGGTGTTGGTGCAGGTTCCTCCTCGACATAATCCAGGTGTCTCCTCGCACTCGTTTATGTCTGAAATTTATCACGTTTGGGAATCGTTGGGTGTCGTTTATCGGTTATACACGTTCGACGCGTCCACTGTTTCTGGTTGTCTCGAACTTTTATCCCGTAAGAAATTCTGTTAAAACTACATTCCGTACTAGGTGTTTGGTTTGCATCGGAGTTTAATGCATCGTTACGTACCCATGCAAATTTTCATTATGTCACTGCTACGATATCCAGGGTTGCAGTCACACTGGAAATTGCCAGGCGTGTTCCTGCAGGTTCCGTTTCCGCACACTCCACGCATGATCTCGCATTCGTCGATGTCTGTGCAAGCAGGACGGCGATTTAGAACCCCGAACAACTTCCAAATTCGAGCATTAAATATTCCGTGAAAGGTTGAAGATTTTCTTAACACTGACAGTTTATTTTAAACAATCAACGTTTCAAATTTCAAACTCGACTAAATCCCAATTTTCTAACGACGTTTAATCTTACAAGGACTCTCAGACTTGCCATTATCGATACTCAAAGACTCACCATTGCACTTGATCCCATGCTCGTCCAGCGCAAAGCCCTGATTGCACTTGCAGCTGAAACTGCCAACCGTGTTCTTGCATCTGCCATTTAAACACATCGCCGGGAACTCGACGCACTCGTTGATGTCCTGCTTATCCGTGAACCCGTCTCCTCTCGGACACAATTCCTGGTGCGCGTGGGTGCCTGGTTTCGGGCAGGATTCGCATTTGTCGGTACCCCAAGCCCGACCAACGGAACAGCAACACAGACTCTTCGAAAACTGTCCCTCTATAGGATTCGCACACTGACCATGGCGATAATCCAGATAACAGGTCTCCTGTCTTGTGTCTATGCACGTGGTGTCTGAACGGGGCACGGATCATCGATTAAAAACGATCATTTTTTAATATAAAATCGTGAAAGTATAATTCAATCTTGCAAAACTCACGCGTTGCGTCCAAGGACAAGCCAGGTGGACACTCGCAGCGGTATGATCCGTCGGTGTTGACGCAAGTGCCACCACCTTTGCAAATACCACTGTTCAATTCGCATTCGTTCACGTCCACGCACTCTTTGCCGCCAAATTTCGCGTATCCCTTGGAACACTCGCAGATGGATTGGTCGCAGAGCTCGCAGGGACTTCCCCAGGCGACACCCACCGAGCAACAGCACTCGGACTTGAGGGCCAGTCTAGGTAGATTGTACTCGCATCGACCGTCTATCATCTTGGTCCAGCAGGAACCTCTCCTGTTGTCTGAGAGAAATTTTAATCGTACATTCGTTCGCGTTAGATGGAATCTTCGATTAGAATCTCGTAAACCTCTATACGTTTAATTTGATTATTTATACCCATGCAGATGTGACCAGTGTGGTCCAGAATGTATCCAGGGGAGCACTCGCACTCGTAGGAACTAGGGGTGTTTATGCAGATCCCATTCAAACAGACATCTGGCCCGAGTTCCTCGCACTCGTCGATGTCCTCGCACATGTGATTCCCCGTGTTGAATCGCGTACCACTCGGGCAAATGCACTGTGCAAACATCGCGTTTAAACGTCTCAATTGGTCGGTGTAAATCTTCCGGGGAGTTGCCGGGTCTAATTAGACGTCAATTCGACTCGCGAGTGTTTACTTGCCTGGAAGCTTCCAGGAGTGTTCCGACACTGACCACCGCTGCACAGCGACTCCTCCAGTTCGCATTCGTTTATGTCGCTGCACACCTTCCCCGTGGCGTCTACTTCGTAACCGCTGTCGCAGATGCAGCGATAGGTCCCCATGAGGTTTTCGCAACCACCGTTCACGCAAATGTTTGGGTTCTGCGCGCACTCGTTGATGTCTGATTGAACGAGAAACAGGATAAATCGCTTATCCAGGTGAAAAACTGCTCGAGAGGAATCTTTCTGAACGACGAAGACATTGTTACTGCAAATTATTGTCGTTACCATCTCCGTTGTAAGTCATCCCTGCGCCATGTGGGCATAAAGCTTCGAATTCGCTGGTATTAGGGAGCGGACAGGGTTGACAGGTACTTCCCCAGCCCATAGGTTGACCAAATATCACAGTACAGCAGCAACAACTCGACTTTGTTACCGCAGTTGACGTAGGGTTCGAGCACTGGCCGTCTCTGTACTGGGAGTAGCACAGGTCCCTTCTCGTATCTGATAACGATTAGAATATTTTTGCATAGATTAATAGAATTGTTAATAGAATCGTCGATTTAGTAAAAAAAAGGAAAAAGTCCAGTTTAAGAATAGGTGTCCAACCTAAACAAGATCTTCCATCCGGTCCCAGATTGAATCCGTGATGACACTCGCACCGGAAGCTGCCAGGAGTGTTGGTGCAGCGGCCATTTTGACACGGTGCGCTCGAGCATTCGTCGATGTCTGATCAAAGATAAAGATTGGTTTCCTCGATATTGAAAATTCAGGAAATACGAGCAGCAATGACATACCGATGCAGTGACTCTGGTCTGGTCCAAGTCGGAAGCCAGAGTCGCAGACGCATTTAAACGAGCCCTCCATGTTCACGCATTTCCCATTTTCGCACATCCCACTCGTGGAACACTCGTCCATGTCCACGCAGAACGTGTTATCTCTCGAGGCAGTGAAACCAGATTGACAAATACAGTGATAAGATCCTGGAGTGTTCTCGCATCTACCGTTCAAACAGATTCTCGGATTGTCGGTACATTCGTTGATATCTGCGAACAAACGATAGATTATTCGTATCTAACGAGCTTATCGATGAAAGATTTTTTCGTAGAAAATAGAAGACGAATTTTTCTTTACCGATGCAAGTATTTCTCGTGGGTGACAAAGTGTAACCATCGTTGCACTTGCACTTGAAGGACCCGTTCATGTTGATGCAGTGTCCGTTATTGCACATCCCCGTATCTTGACATTCGTCGTGATCTACGTAGCAACGACAGAGAGTTACGTAAAGAAATTTATTCGACAACCTTAAAATTTCTGCGAATTATCGCAAATATCCGATTTTCGTATTATTATTTTCAGTTCCGTTTATATATAAACAATTCTTTCCCTTTTTCATTCTGTACCTGTACAGTATCTTCCTTCGCCAGAAACGACGAATCCAGGCGGACAATGACACGTGAAGGAGCCCTCGTAATTTTGGCAGGTACCACCCTGGCAGTAGCCCAATAGACACTCGTCGATGTCCTCGCATCTGCCAGCTTTCTTCGTGAACCCGGCATAACAGTCGCACTCGTAGCCGTCCTTCGTGTCTATGCACTTCCCGTTTCCGCAAATGTCCGGCCGCAGCGCGCACTCGTTTATCGCGATGATCGGCTGCAGTTGTTGCAAGCAAAGCCTGTTGTAATCGTCTATAATTGAGTAATAACACGGGTCCCGTTACTCGCCGTTACTATGAGCATTATCTTTCCTCGCTGACTTTATTTTCGTTCGTTCTACTTTAGCGTCATTATTTGTCGTGCAAGCCTGATGTTTTGGTATCATTCCGCATTTTTGCCGTTCTACATACCACTTCCGGGATTCGGGCAGATGAAGCACTCGTCACCCCAGCCTCGTCCCATGTTCTTGCCGCAGCAGCAATCTTTCTTGCTCAGTCTCATTGCCAGCCGATTTTTGCACTGGCCGTTCCTGTTCACCGACGTGTAACACAGACCTTGCCTTCCATCTGCGATTTCGTCAACGAACATACTTAGATAAATGGACAGATCTGAGGTTTAGGTTCGATTTGTGGCTACTTAGGGCCCTACCGATACAGAATCTTCGATCTTGGCTTTGAATGAATCTCGGGTTACAGAGACAGTAGTAGCCGCCGTTCGTGTTCACGCAGCGTCCGTCTGCGCAGATTCCCTCTTCTTGACATTCGTCTCTATCCTTGCAAGCGTTCGTCTCGGGATCTCTGGCTTGGCCATCGGGACACTCGCAGGTGAACGACCCCGGTGTGTTCACGCATTTTCCACCCTCGCATAGACCCGGTATCGCTTCGCACTCGTTGATGTCTGATGGGTAAGAGTGAGAAATAATGCCTGACTTAGTTCCAAATTTATCAACGTTGAATTTTACCAATAAAGACGAAAATGCGAGGGTTACTGTATTAATAAATATATCCACGTGTATTTCTAATTTTTCCTTTACGTCCTCGAAATATCTTTTCTCTTTCTGAAACGCGAAGCCTTCTATTCGAAAAAATTTCTCGCTGTAGAGGTTGGACTCTTTGATTCGTGAAATAAAAGAATTCGCAAAAGGCCAAAGGTTAATCGTGTCTTACCAACGCATTGGCCCTGGTTAGTTTTCAAGTGTCCTAACTCGCAGTCGAGTCTGGCTGGACACCTTTCGCAGGGGTGGCCCCAACCCTTGCCCACGGTGGCGCAGCACAACTGTCGGGTGCAGACGACACCCTGAAGATTCGCCAGGCATTGGCCATTTTTCACTTTCGTGTAACACGGCCCGGTTCTGGAAAAGATAACGCTCACGGAGGAATGCCTCTCGAGCCGATAGAGGTATCGGGGTTAAGTGTGACTGCGTACCTGTAATCCGTTTCGCATCGTCTGCCAGTGTACCCGTAGATACATGCACACCGATCCGGACCTATGCATCTTCCCTGGTTCAAGCATGGCTCTCGACAGATTGCTGTTTTAAATAGACGATGAAGTCACGGATCGCGTTTGACGTGGGCCGTTCTAAGCAATTAACCCTGCTGTCCCCACTCTGGTCAACGTGTCTCGAAATGACTATTGCGTTACCATAAACGCTACGTTTTATTTCGTTCGTTTCAATTTTCTAATAATACATCTTACAACTTAGGAATATATTATAATTATCGAATTAATTTTTGCATCGTTATTACTCGAGCGAGAAATACAGCAGGGTCAAGTATATCAATTTTTGGCAACTCACGTTCGTTACAGAATTCACCCTGATATCCGCCACGACACTGGCATTTGCCATCCACGCAGTTACCGTTTATGCAGTGCACCCTGCATCTGCCGGACTCACCCCTGTCTAACGCGTTGCCAGTTTCATGCGCGGAGGTTACTAAAGGGGATATTAAATTTTAGAAGCATCGAACATTTTCGAGAAGCTAATAATACGAGAAGTCTGCCTTCACCTTTGGTTTGACTGCTGCTGCAAGACGAGGCCACGGTGCCACCCTCGCACAAGCAAATATTGGGCCTGATGCATCTGCCCAGTGGGCCGCATCGTCTAGTACATACAGCTAGAAAGAATGTCCACGATTTTCCACCTATTCTAATTTTCTCTTCGCACCCGTGAGAATTATCCCGCTAGGCAAAGCGTGCGTGTGATGGAAATTTTTGAAAACTCCAAAAGTTAGCGGAGTTAATATCGCTTTATACTATACACGCGGGACTCGAAGGGTAAAATCGGGTATCGCATCGGCGCAGTCGCGTCGCGAGCACCGTAGAGACAATGCGATCAACAGGAAGCGTGTAACAGGCCATTAAAGCAATTTCGTTGGAGAAGTCGATCGTTCGTGTCGTATGAACACTCGGTTGCGCAACGATGCAATTATTCGTTGCGAACGCGCGCGCGCCTCTCTGTGGTCGCGATGCTCCTTTCCGCTCGGGCATTTCGATAATCAACGCTAAAATTGAATGTACTCGAGCCCGTGAGATCACGTACAATTACGGGACAAGGAAGCTCGCGATTTCGATTACGATCGGGCCTCGATTCGAGATACGGGCCTCCGTACTTACGAATTACGCAGAGACCGGTCTCGGGCTTCTTCGTCCAGCCGGGGCAGCAGTAATTCTTGTATCTTGACCTGCACACGTTCGGCCTGCAAAATTACACGAACGTAAGCGCGGTTGATGCACCAATCGATGCGTATTTTTCCAAAATGATAATCGTCGGTATCGGTCCACGCAAATAGCTTTAACCGAACCTAAATGCACGATCGTTACGGTGAAAAGGTTAACAAACAGATCGGACGTGTTTTTCTCAGAGAAAAAGTCAGCGCGCTCGATTCGAGGGGGTTGCTTTCCACGCTTGAAACCGCAAAATAGCTGCGGAATAATCAACGAATCATTAACCCTCGACGCCTTCGAGCAATCGGCCTCACGCAGCCTATAAACGGACTTCGAACCTCTTGCAACCCCCTCTCTGCTGCTGGATCGCGCCGAGCTCGAGATGATCTCATGGATCGAAGCTGTCGTCACGATCGAATAAAACCGCGAAACGGCCAGCTATAGTGAGCTATGGAGGAGAAAAAAAGGGGGTCGTGTTTACAGGCGTGTAAATACGCCGACGCGAAGTGAGCCGCGGCGCCGAGGCGCGTAAGTGGAAGTACTCAGAGGCTGCCTATAGCAGCTGACGTTAATTACGAGCGGCTCGATGTGAATGGCCGCCTTGTTCCGAGGTGGCACACCGCGTTCTCTTCCCATTCTTTCTTTTCCGTGCCGTTGCCTGCCAGCCGAACGCGTGCCACGACACCGGCGTTTCCTCGCTGGCGAACGAGCGAGCGAGCGCAGTTCGCGCGTAAAAATTCGCGTTTCCGCCTTCTGATAGCGTCGCGCGACCTCGTTTGCACGCATTATCGCCGGAATCGTGATTTCCACGCGAAACGCTCGCTTTTTGCCTGCCCTCGCAGGCGGTACCCTTTCGGATGCTGCGAATCGGAGTAACTAATTTTCTCCTAGGCCATCCGCTGCAAAATGAGGAGATACTGGGCGGGGAAATTCATCACGCCGAGAATCCGCGTGAACCGACTTTTCGAAGGGTTGGAAGACTGATGGTTGTCGAGGTCTGAGAGAACGAAGACGTCCCAATTCGTGGATCTGTTTATCCAGCAGTTCAATTGTTGTACAGACACGTGTGTCGCGATATTGTTGCAGTCGAGTGGCTCGTATCTAAGAAACGAGCAATTTGCTCTAAATATAACGCGGCTATCAGTCGATTTCTCTAATGTCTCGAGATTAGAGATCCGGGAGAATGATTATCCGAAAATATCGATATGGCGCAAATTCTATAAATAATTCGGCGATGTGTCACGGACGATTTTGCAAGAATTTATCAGCGAATGCGAAAATTTGGCGAAATGTGTAGAAAGGCACTGGTGGTTGCCGAAGCCGGTGGTTCGCGAAGAAAGGGTATCATTAGGGGCGGCTGTTGAAATTACAGCGCACGGACAGCCGCTCGCGACGACCGACACGCTCGATCCGCTATGTAATGAAGAAATTTCCAATTTTGTAATGAACCAATTTCCGAAAGGGTCGGCAATCTGCATACAGATTGGCTGAAACATCCCCTCGGCTGTAACTTTCGCGGTCGTCGCGTAATTCTCGTCGATCCAACGAGCACTGGCAATCTGTAATTTTCCAATTAACCGACGCGATAAAAATCAATCATTGTCGGTCTCGCGACAACCACACCTTCCCTGCTTTTCTCTCTTACCGACATCCACGATCGAGTTATCCCGAACGATTTATCGGCCCGATGTTCGTTTAAGTGTAAATCTCGCTGATAATACCAACATCGCGTAAGAGTAATAACAAACACGTTTTCTGGGTGGTTCTCTAATTATTTCGAGCCATTCCCGAGCAAATATAATTTCCAACGATTTGTAGACCGTGTCAGCTGTCGTGCATCACGAACAGAGAAAAACCCGATAAATTATAAACCCGTATTTTCCGGCTAATTCTCGTGGGTTGCTAAACGATGCGAGACCGAGAAAATAAATGGGAACCAGGTATGCTTCTCCCTTACGTTTTCCGAATGGAAACAGCCCACGGTATGAATCTTCAACAGCGTCAATCGTCCTCGAAATATCGATCATTCCATCGCAGTACGAGAGCATTCAATCATTCCAATCAACGGGCAAAGGGAACATAGGAACAAAGGCAGAAAAAAAGAGCTGGTTGCAACGTAACCTCCAACACTGTCCATCGCATCGCTTTAATTCGCAAAATGGTTCGCGGTAACGATGAGCTCGCGCGCGCACGCGAACGTGCGCGCGCAATAATCCAATAAACTAACTGCACAAACCCTGATGCGTGTCTAAACAGACTGAGCGGTGGGTGTGGGTTTAAAAGTTCAATTGGAAAGTGCACTTAATGGATCTGAAACGGCCGCTGGAATGACTCTCGAGATGGCGGATTATGGTCCATTAAAATTAAAGCGATCAAAACGCGACTGCGTTGCGTTTAAGGTCGAGCAGACGCCGCTGTCGATCCTCGTCTTTCACGCGCGCACACGCGAGAGGAAGAGGGAGAGCAAGGGAGAGAACGAGAGGAAAAAAGGGGTTGCAGGAGGTCGACGTAAAAACGCGCGGATGAGGAATTAGGTAGGGCAAACGTGGGGCATTATTTACGATCTCTTAAAACAGCATCGGGAGATTAAAGGAGACTATTGAGGTCAGTGGTTGTTACGAAACCGCCGGGATAATATCAACGGGTTATGATAGAAATTTATCGTCCCGCTTATTATCCTCTGCCACTGATAATTAGCAGAGGGATCAAAGAGTTCCTTCGACGAGGAATCGGTGGTCTCGTTATGAGCCCAATTGCCACAATTGACAGTTCCTTGGGCGAAGACCACTCGGTGTGAGACCATCGAGATGGAGCTCGCGAGGACGTTTACGCGGTTGGAAGACGAAGAAATCGTGTTCCTTTTCGCAGTGGAGCTTAAAACAATTAGGCTATAGATATTACTTCGTATAGAGGGTGTCACCCAACTGGAGGTGCAGACAGAATGGTACGATCCATCTTCGATGTACCCACATTAGAGGAGAGTAAAAACCACCCCTATTCTGCTAACCTTGCAAACCTTCGCGATATTTGACTTTGTTCATAGAAATCCTCCAAATTTAATCTCGATTCATACTGGCAATCTACGTTACGCGAAACGTCGACCACGTGGAAAGAAATTAGCAACCACGCGCCATCTTTGAATGATCAACCGTAATCTGAAAATTCTCTTTTCTTTCGTCCGTTTACTCCTCGATTCCTCGTCCCTCTTTTATCAAATTCTCGAGACTCGCGAAGGTACGAATAATCCTCGCGCCACTGATAGACGTTACCACAACCACCGCGGTAGCACTTAAGAATTTGAAGAGGACCAGGAGGGTTGATACGGCTTCGCCAGCGATGGCGGGCGCCGCCGGGACTCGGTCGAAAATAGGATAGGACCTATTTCACGCCTAATGGGATCATCACTTACATAATTATTCACGGTTAGTCCGTCTGCTGGAGATTAGCTGGAACTTAAGTGGGCCTTTACGTAACGCACGGGGGAGGAAGTGAAAGAGGCGCCGTGGCGGGAGGAAAAGTGGCATCTTGGTTGCATACCGACACGTTTCAGTTAAAATCGCCGGCGACGCGAATTGTTCGCCAATTAGGATCGATTCGGGGAATGGGGTCGTACGTATGTCGGATTCGACGAAATCGCAATTCGGCCAGATAAAACCGTCGCCCGATAGAGAAGTTCGAGAGTTCTTTCGCGATGAATGAAGGCGTCACGCGCGTGAGAATAATAGTGAGTCAGCGAGTGATTAGGTCGGTGAGAAATTTATATTAATAATTATATGTCAGACCTTGTCTTTTATAATAAAGCCCTTGATTCTCTGTGACAGTAGCGAACGCGGTCTTCGAGATTGAAATATTCTTCCGAGGTCGTGTTAATTTATTCGAGTAGAATATTATTCGTTTATCGCGTGCACATTTTCGTCGTTGTATTAGAAGAACCCGAGGAGACCGACCCCATTGTCTATACAATAAGTAAATTCGTTAACGGTTTATGGTATTATCGGGTTATAGGTTAGAACACAATGGCTCAACATTAGAACTGCCGACCTTTGCGATTAGCTAAGTATATTATACGTAAACGTAGCGGTACGACGAAGATAAATTGGTTATGTATAATCACGTTCCTGTCTGATTATTATATTATTATTATTATTATTATTATTATTATTATTATTATTATTATTATTATTGTCAAGATTAATTTCGACAAAAATAGCTATATTATCTCGGAAATTTAAAAATTCTCTCGCAAATGTATTGCCGAAATAGGGTATTAATTTTGGAGTATTTGATTCTATTTTTCCTTCTATCTTTTCTTCTCGTTTTTCTCGGATTTAAGCAGAATGTGCAAATATACGATGGACGATATCTGCGCGAAAAAAAGAGAAACAAAGATATTATATCAAACAATTATTAAATACCGCGTATTCGACATATTGGATAGATTTATCTTCGCTGCTACGACTAGAATAAACAGTACGATATTTGTGAATGACTTCACGCGGAAATTTGGGTCGCTTTCGACGTTTGTTTCCAATCGTTCGAACGAAACTTACGTAACACGGTATCGCGTATTATTCCGAATATTTCCATGCAACGTTCATTCACGATTCCCGATTATTAGCCATCCTCGCAGGTCGACAGGCTCCTGTCCGACCTTTTACCCTCGCCGAGATTATTCAAGACGACAAAAGTAGCTGGTAGTAATATTCTCCGAGGATTGCACAGGAAATGATGTTGAAGTAATGAAGTAATGAATCTGTCAGTGAGGAAGGTTGTTAAATCCACGCGGTGGGCAGAGAGACGATAAGAAAGTGAGTCCACCCGTTGAATCGTTTTCTTCTTGCCTTGGCTAATTTCAATTCCGACCTTCCGACACGTGCGATCATTTTTCGTCCACTAAACCCCTAAGACCTGCATCGATGACGCGTCTCGGGAAAGAAGAGACGCGTGTATTTCATTTTTCGTATCTACAATTTTCTCACGGTCAAGTATAGCGGTATAATCGAGCTAACAGAATAATACGCCTATCTGTTTTCCACTCGTTCGACATTCCCTCGCGTTAATTAATTACCGAGGTGACAAACACTCGCGTTTGTATCAGCGGCCGCGATAAAAGTCTGCTGGAAGGAAAAAACACGAGCCGGTGTGACTGGTCCCTCGAAACTTTCGAATGCTTCTTTGCCTGCTTAAAATCAGTCGACGCTTATCTCTGGATTCTCGGTAACAAATTTCCTTACGCCACCCCTTTTTCCTTTTGCCATCCGTCCGTGGTGTTCGAACATGGCCCGTCATCCGTGGCCGAATTCGCCATGTCCAATTACGAATTTCACGCACGCACACCGAGGCAGCCCATTAACGCTTGGAGCGTCGTCTTGGAATTCATTGAACGCAGATTAAAAGGGGCCGGGAGCCAGGGTAACCTTTAAACAGTTTGCCGAAGCGTCACGCGTAACTCGGCCGGTTTTATTAATTCGCTCCAGAACATTGTTATCGTCGCGTTTGAAGAAGTACAACCGATAAATGACAAAGTTCATCGATTGTAGGGCACGAGTTATCTGGCTGGCCGATTACACACGCCTCCGGCTAGTCGGCCTCCTCTCTGTTCTCATCGTGATTTTTCTACGAGCCTAGAGTCGTGGTCTGTTGCAACGAGAGTCCGGATGAAAAATCCAACATTCTTCCATGCGTCCGTCAGCGAGCTATTTTCCAACGTCCAATTCGATCGGAATACGTGTCGGAATTTCAAATTCACCAGCGGGATTAATTATTGTAAAAAACTCGAATATTCGAGTACTCGCGTGAGATTTCTCTCACGTTATCTTCGATTGTCGAATATTCGCGTAAAATTCGCTATTGGAACGACGGAGACTGGTACGATCGAGGAATGAAAAGGGGTTGGATGTCGGGAGCAGGTGGAATAATCCTATCGGCGAATCCTTTTTCTTCCTACGCTTTAATTGAGTGCCCGCGATGCGTTCCACGCGAGGAACGATAATTGATGTGACGGTATTAATGGCGCAGTTGAGCGTCAATGGTTAGGTGGAGTCACGTGAAACGTGCTTCTAATTGGCCGTGACAAGATACCGGCTAATGCGTCTTTATTAATGAAAAAGTTGACCGAGCGTGACGCTCTACTCCTCGACCGATTCTCTCGGTTTTCGGTGGCCTTCCCTCTCAGGGTCGATCGTCGCGTGATCTTCTCTGATGGACTCGAATTTACCGCACGATTTCGCCGAATAACACGCCGTGGAGGATGTCTCGTCACCTGTCATTAGTTCCGTGTCTCTCTACTATGACACAGTACCCTACGAAATATAGAAAATACCAGGAAACGATAATCACGACCGCGACAGGAAGCATCGTTTGACAACTCGAACGATATTTTCGTAATCCTATTTTCCCGGAAAAATAATAACAGGATTAATGGGGGAAGGGGGGATACAAATATTCCAACCAATCGCGTCAAATTGAGTTAGGTTGGCTTAACTCGTTTAGCGTTGACCTGGCGTTAATTTGTTTGGGAGCAGGTTAAAATGGAGGTTAAAATTGGCGGGAAATTCGAAGGGCCACGATGCGGTGGAGTTTTTCTGGCGGTTTGGACGAACGGCAACAACCTCGTTCGTAAAACCACCGGCTGGATTGACGTTATCGCCTCGGCTAATGTCCCGTATTAAGTGAAATCACGAGACTCTCGTTATTCCGATTTTACTTATTTCCCGCATCCGAGATGCACCGGCTGCGACGCCGGCAGAGATCCCGTGCGGTGCCACTATCGCGTGCACCGAGCTGCCAAGAATCTTTTACCGTAACAAACTAGTTCCTCTGCTCCCCCAGCTATACGATACCCTCGCTAATGTCCAATACTTTTCCGCCGGGCCCGGCTAATACCGTCAGTTGGAGGCTTTTGTATAATAAACCGTCACCGGCTTCCATTTGCGCCGGCATTCCGATCACCGATCGATACCTTCCTTTTTTCGTGCCACCCGTTTCTTCTTGCTGGGATCGTGTGTCGGGTAATCAGGAAGACGTTCCATTTTTCACCAACTCGCGAGAATAGTGGTCAACGTTGTTGTTCTTGCTTCTTCGTGGATGCGGTGAGAATTGGTTAATAGAGGGAGAATTATTGGAAACAGTTGCCACTTTACACGCGTTTACTTCATTTCCCGCAGATTTATGCGATTTCTATGGCAACATTAGCGGTTAGACTATTGGTCGTGATCGGTGGAGCAGGCTGTATGCAAATCTTATTACGGATTGTAAAATTAGAGCAGGATTTTGCTAAACTTGGTTACATTCTAACAAAAATTGACAGGCGAAGTAAAAATCGGAATCGCCTTCAACCTACTTAGAATCCTGTCAACGTTAATAACGTCAAAAGCACGCGTTCGATAGGTTCGCTGTGATACGTTCACTGTTAACACTAGAACTTCCAAAGAGCAACGCGTACCTAACTCAGATATTTCGCACGTAGATAATTAAAGTATCGCGAGGAGGAAAAGGTGCCGTAAAAATCGATCAGAGGCTGTGTTCGAGGGAACGAAACGACGTTTGGGGAGAAAAGTGGGGAGAAAAAACGAATGACTAGGGACGATTCACTGGACTTATCGCGTCGATTTTGCGAAATCGCAG
The DNA here is from genome assembly GCF_001483705.2 of Eufriesea mexicana. Classification (NCBI taxonomy): domain Eukaryota; kingdom Metazoa; phylum Arthropoda; class Insecta; order Hymenoptera; family Apidae; genus Eufriesea; species Eufriesea mexicana. The sequence goes on along the minus strand of NW_016909009.1, from coordinate 411,417 downwards.
ATTTTGTCAGATCCGCTTCGGGCGCAGCGACGCCACGAAACGCCCGCGATAACTCCTCTAATTGGGTTATCTGCGAGTTACGTTACGCGTTCGCCGTTCAATCCTCATTTTTCCTCTCCTCCTTTCCCTCGCGCATCTCTGTCGCACCACCATAGGCAAGGTTTCCTACGTCGATTTCCCTCGTGCAGTCGCGATTCCAAGCGAGACCAAACGGATGATGGACCATCGTTACCCGTCCATTAGGCCCAATTGACCATGGAGCTTCAATGCGGAAACGCTTTTCACGGATTCGCCTGGGAACGCTTCTCAGGAGGCCTTCGTCACGCGGCGAGTTAGCCACTTCTCGCTAGATTGACCTTCGAGCAACCGAGCGTAATTCGTCGTGAGTAATTATTCGCGATCCTCGCTGGATCATTCGGAAGGAGACCTGTCGATCGTTCTTCGGTGCCTTTTAATTATTGCGGGAAAGCCGAGAGAATTACGAATTAATTCTGGAAGCTCGCGTGGAACCTAAATTCCGAGCCACGATTGCTCCTCGTCGTGTTCTTCGAGGGCTGGTTAAATGACCGGTCAAACAGTCGGTTCCAATCGATGAATCGGACTGCATATAAATCTTAGAAGACACGGATATCGAAAAGTTGATGATGCAGGTGTCGTAATAAGGTAATTCGTGCAGTCAAGTGTCATAATTGACAGTCAGGAATAACATCGTTCGATTCATGATAGGTTTAGCTCCAATTCGACGTTGCTGATCTTAACTATTCCTAAGGTGAGAGTTTTCCAACTTTTCCAACTCTACGATCGAGGAATGAAAAGGGGTTGGATGTCGGGAGCAGGTGGAATAATCCTATCGGCGAATCCTTTTTCTTCCTACGCTTTAATTGAGTGCCCGCGATGCGTTCCACGCGAGGAACGATAATTGATGTGACGGTATTAATGGCGCAGTTGAGCGTCAATGGTTAGGTGGAGTCACGTGAAACGTGCTTCTAATTGGCCGTGACAAGATACCGGCTAATGCGTCTTTATTAATGAAAAAGTTGACCGAGCGTGACGCTCTACTCCTCGACCGATTCTCTCGGTTTTCGGTGGCCTTCCCTCTCAGGGTCGATCGTCGCGTGATCTTCTCTGATGGACTCGAATTTACCGCACGATTTCGCCGAATAACACGCCGTGGAGGATGTCTCGTCACCTGTCATTAGTTCCGTGTCTCTCTACTATGACACAGTACCCTACGAAATATAGAAAATACCAGGAAACGATAATCACGACCGCGACAGGAAGCATCGTTTGACAACTCGAACGATATTTTCGTAATCCTATTTTCCCGGAAAAATAATAACAGGATTAATGGGGGAAGGGGGGATACAAATATTCCAACCAATCGCGTCAAATTGAGTTAGGTTGGCTTAACTCGTTTAGCGTTGACCTGGCGTTAATTTGTTTGGGAGCAGGTTAAAATGGAGGTTAAAATTGGCGGGAAATTCGAAGGGCCACGATGCGGTGGAGTTTTTCTGGCGGTTTGGACGAACGGCAACAACCTCGTTCGTAAAACCACCGGCTGGATTGACGTTATCGCCTCGGCTAATGTCCCGTATTAAGTGAAATCACGAGACTCTCGTTATTCCGATTTTACTTATTTCCCGCATCCGAGATGCACCGGCTGCGACGCCGGCAGAGATCCCGTGCGGTGCCACTATCGCGTGCACCGAGCTGCCAAGAATCTTTTACCGTAACAAACTAGTTCCTCTGCTCCCCCAGCTATACGATACCCTCGCTAATGTCCAATACTTTTCCGCCGGGCCCGGCTAATACCGTCAGTTGGAGGCTTTTGTATAATAAACCGTCACCGGCTTCCATTTGCGCCGGCATTCCGATCACCGATCGATACCTTCCTTTTTTCGTGCCACCCGTTTCTTCTTGCTGGGATCGTGTGTCGGGTAATCAGGAAGACGTTCCATTTTTCACCAACTCGCGAGAATAGTGGTCAACGTTGTTGTTCTTGCTTCTTCGTGGATGCGGTGAGAATTGGTTAATAGAGGGAGAATTATTGGAAACAGTTGCCACTTTACACGCGTTTACTTCATTTCCCGCAGATTTATGCGATTTCTATGGCAACATTAGCGGTTAGACTATTGGTCGTGATCGGTGGAGCAGGCTGTATGCAAATCTTATTACGGATTGTAAAATTAGAGCAGGATTTTGCTAAACTTGGTTACATTCTAACAAAAATTGACAGGCGAAGTAAAAATCGGAATCGCCTTCAACCTACTTAGAATCCTGTCAACGTTAATAACGTCAAAAGCACGCGTTCGATAGGTTCGCTGTGATACGTTCACTGTTAACACTAGAACTTCCAAAGAGCAACGCGTACCTAACTCAGATATTTCGCACGTAGATAATTAAAGTATCGCGAGGAGGAAAAGGTGCCGTAAAAATCGATCAGAGGCTGTGTTCGAGGGAACGAAACGACGTTTGGGGAGAAAAGTGGGGAGAAAAAACGAATGACTAGGGACGATTCACTGGACTTATCGCGTCGATTTTGCGAAATCGCAGATTTTGTCAGATCCGCTTCGGGCGCAGCGACGCCACGAAACGCCCGCGATAACTCCTCTAATTGGGTTATCTGCGAGTTACGTTACGCGTTCGCCGTTCAATCCTCATTTTTCCTCTCCTCCTTTCCCTCGCGCATCTCTGTCGCACCACCATAGGCAAGGTTTCCTACGTCGATTTCCCTCGTGCAGTCGCGATTCCAAGCGAGACCAAACGGATGATGGACCATCGTTACCCGTCCATTAGGCCCAATTGACCATGGAGCTTCAATGCGGAAACGCTTTTCACGGATTCGCCTGGGAACGCTTCTCAGGAGGCCTTCGTCACGCGGCGAGTTAGCCACTTCTCGCTAGATTGACCTTCGAGCAACCGAGCGTAATTCGTCGTGAGTAATTATTCGCGATCCTCGCTGGATCATTCGGAAGGAGACCTGTCGATCGTTCTTCGGTGCCTTTTAATTATTGCGGGAAAGCCGAGAGAATTACGAATTAATTCTGGAAGCTCGCGTGGAACCTAAATTCCGAGCCACGATTGCTCCTCGTCGTGTTCTTCGAGGGCTGGTTAAATGACCGGTCAAACAGTCGGTTCCAATCGATGAATCGGACTGCATATAAATCTTAGAAGACACGGATATCGAAAAGTTGATGATGCAGGTGTCGTAATAAGGTAATTCGTGCAGTCAAGTGTCATAATTGACAGTCAGGAATAACATCGTTCGATTCATGATAGGTTTAGCTCCAATTCGACGTTGCTGATCTTAACTATTCCTAAGGTGAGAGTTTTCCAACTTTTCCAACTCTTCCGTTCTCGGAGTAATCGGTTAATTGATCCCAGGGTCGGGCACCGTATCGCGAGTGTTCGGTTGCACAACTGCATGCACGTTTGCGACATTTTATATTTCGGGATTGCATCAAGATCGGCCGTTCACGATTGATAAGGGGCCGCAGTCGCTTTTTATCGTCTTACGTATTTTGCTAGGTTTCTTTCGATCCGCCTCCTCGGAGGCGGCTGTGATCTTTGCACTTTCCTTGATCTCGGGGCGAGGTTTCTAATTAAAAAACGAAGAAAATCAGCGCGAGTCATTCTCACGATATTAGCGCGTCGCGAATTTGCAAAATAAACTTATCCGCGAGGAGCAAGACGCGAACGGAAAGCTACGTGGCGTCGGCAGGAAAATCACGGAAGAAGAAAAATACGGACAGCTTCCGCGGCGCGTCTTCCAGCCGAATCGGAGAAGGGACACGGGGAAACGCGATAAACGTTATGTCGGGCCAAGACGCGCGGCGTTACGTCACTCAAACTGAGAAAAAAGGGAGCAGAGCAGAAAGTTCCTTGTTGGAACGATTTCATTACGTTCCTGTCCCCCGGCAAGTAAAAATAGAAACGAGCTGAAAACAGCTTTATCACTGACATTCCCACGTCCGCAACTCGGGGACCTGTCAAACGTCTACCACGCTCGCCGCGTGAGAGTTCCATCTCGAATCCGCTTCGTGGCTTCGATCCTCGATAAACCGCTCAGTCACCGTCTACCGTCTTACATTTTCCGATTATTAATACCAATATTATTCGGAAATATGAATTTTCACACCGATACCATCTTCTCTCTGAACACTCCACGAGTATTCTATGTCTTTCGCGTTTTTATCATTTTTATTTCCGAGACCACAGGAGAAAACGCGATAAGTCTTGTTCGTTTCTTATTCGGTATTAGTCGGTGACTATTCTAACGTACAGCAGAAGGGGAGTACAAATTGTCGCGTCTAATTATTCAATTAAATATTTCCAAAAGAATTGACCAATTTAATTTGCCAGTTGTCAGATTAACACATTGCTGGCGGGAGACTGTGATCACAGTCTGAAAAGGAACAAACGTTAAAAGCAAGAGACTGTAATCTCAGATGCGCGCTAGACTGCAATGAACTGCATTTTGTGACTTTGAAGGAACTTGCGCTTTAATTTATCCTATTTTTTAACCCTTTGCACTGGAGAGGTGACTCTCAGTCACCATGTAATCAGATTCTAAAGATCGGTGTTAATTAATATACCAAATTTAAAATTAGCCAACGATACGTGGAATGTCGAAATAAAATAATTCTACTTATTAATTTGCATACGATTTCTTATTTACCGTTTTTAAAATATCCTAGACTTCATGGCAGAAAATCTTCGAATTACTATTTTCCTGTAACGAAAAATCGCCGAGTGCAAAGGGTTAATTCTATCAGTTTTCACTCGTGTTTTATTCTATCGTATTTCACCCATTTTGAAAATGGATTCGCGCGATTTCGTAAATTATCCAATTGACTAGTACGCGGTGAAGCTGGATTTGCCCGCTGCACGTTCAAAAACTTGGAAAACCGTGCCCGCGTGCAAAGTGTTAAGTATCACCGAGAGGAATTAGAATACCGGATAGATCTAGGTGATTTGTCAAAAAACCAGGAATCTATCTTACTAGTACCGCATCTTCGACTAGAAGGATAACGAAAATGTAAAAATCGTAAAAAACGTAAACCGTGACTTATCGTGTCTTCCCCCCGGACACTCGATACGCATTCGGCCATTGCCGAGTCGAAAGAGCCTGATCCTGTGGATGAAGAACCGCTAAAAAGAAGCCTGCCGACCAGCCTAAAATTCCAAGAAAGCCGCGGCTCATCCCTAGTGATCACACCTGACTGAAATTACTGTCCCGCGACGGTTCGCGACCGCGATGGTTCGCGATATCTCGGGATCGAGAGGCCAGCCGCAGATTGGCCGGCTCGCGTTTCACGGTTTCAGGGATGCTCTATAACTCGATACTCACCCGAGAGGCGGCACCGATTGCAGGGTGTTATCCAGATCCTGGGCCGGGCTGGTGGTGTAGCGTTGTCCCGTGCTCGACACACCACGGAGAACGAGCAGCAGCAGCAGCAGCCAGGTGGCGAGGACCAACGCCACGTTCGACATTTTGGCGGCCGGCATCATCGGCTGGGGGTCTCGTCGAACGCGACAAAACTGTTGACTGTCAGCGACGCGTGATCCGCGTTACTCTCGTCTCATGATCGATCCACGATCACGCGAAGTCTCGGTTCTCTGGCTGGCTTAGAGAAGATTTCAACGCCGGCTCGCGATCGACACCGCGATCGGTTCCACGATCATGGTTCCCGATCTACTGGATGCTGGGTAACCTGACGCGCTCGGGACTCTGCGATCGACGCGTCTCCGTTCCAGAGGGCAGATTTCTCGATTCGTCGGGGAGCTTTGGGGGATGAAGAAATCTCGATTGAAATTCTCTGTTTTTCGCTCTTAAATCTCTTAAGTTTCGAGGGAATTTCGAGAGCTCTCGAAGTAGTCGTCTTGCAAATTGTCCGCGGTTTTATATTTTTCGGGGTACGGTGATAAACCGGAGGGTGGGTCGCGCGAAGATGTCGCTGTTGCTGGAAGTTCGTGGAATCGGTGAGAAAGGGCTCGCGTTTCTGGAAATTATGTTTCGTTTTCGATCTCCCGGACAGCGAAAACTGCGCGAGGAGACAACGGGCGATAATTGTCGCGATTCCGCGCTGGCTATGACGCCTTTCCGGAAGCACCAAATTAGTACGATGAGATAGATGCAACTATCTTCTGATATAAATATTCACAATAGCTGTTCCTCCGTCAAAACGGATGGCAGTCTGGAACTACGAAATTCATTTCCAGGCCATTTAATATTGCAGAAACGATGACACAATTAACGCTAGAGCCTACGTATAACGCACGCTATCCCTGATAATCGAAGCGCTACTATAAGAACAAAGAATCGAGTACAATCGCGACCCTGCTCGAATATAAGACGACACGACGAAACGCTAAAAAATGAAACCAGGAATCTGAAACAATTTATTTCGATTTGGTCAAAGGATCGATAAATGAACTATCCGATACTTTCTTTTATTCCATTTTTTCTCCTCTTTTAAGACAAGTGATCAAAGCGATTACGAATTTAGATTCAACGTTAGTCGTAATTCGAAACGAAATCCGCGCTATTTCGTGGCAAGCAAATCTCGTCCTCGCTATATCTATATCTAAATATATATGTATATATATATTTTTTTTGTATCTAAAAATAAATTTCGAATTCCAGCACCCGTTTGAATGTTTGAAACGTCACGTTTGCCAAGAAAACCAGTCCATACGATGTGTGCGTTAAGAAAAATTCGACTTTACTATTTATTATAATTTATCATGTTCCTAGCGAACGGTTCCCTAGGAAGAAACCACAGAGTTTCCAACGAGAATTCCGCTCGACCACCGTCCATTTATTAATCGAGATCCCGCTCTAGCCTCGAAAGGGCCTTTCGCCGTGGAAAAAGGGAAATTTTTTTTGATTCGAATGGACGCCACACGTTGCTCGGAAATTCGCCGCGCTCAGATACACACTCCCGCTTTCACTCGTTATCATAACGTAAAAGCGGACCGAGCAGAGGCTATCATTAAAGTTCCATAAAGCCTGGTATGCTCGTGCAAAACTCGTGCAAAAAGAGATCAGTCTGGTTCGCACGTTCTATTACGACGAGAACGGGGGGCAGCGGATTGATAAACGCGTCTATTAATCGTTTATTTGCGCGAGGGAAACGGGATAACGAATCGGCGGCCTATCCACCACGAATTCTCTGGTAATTAGTAATTAACGCGTTGTTAATAATTCGCGCGGAAAAACGAAAATCGAGGACCCGTTGCACGTCGTGGATCGAACGATGATTAATCGTCGCGCTCGCTCGATCAGGCACGATCTATTCGATTTATCGAGCGGCCAGCCGACGTTCGGTAAATTACGCAGAGCTGGCGATAAAAGTGGAATAAACGGATAGTAATTTCCGTATTAAACTGCTTATCGGACTCGTTTCGAAGAACATTCTCACGGGCCTCTCGACGAAATTAACACGACGCAGCTTCGACTTCAAAGCTAGCCTCGATCGCACTCCTCTTTAGCCTAGCAGCCTAACGCAGATAACGAGACCGAGTCGTGCACGAAACGGACAGTGCGAGGGAACAGGCCATCGAAGGAACTTCCAACAACAGCGTATCTTCCAACACCTCCGTCACGAGCGCTGTAATTAATCTCTACTTATCGCCATACCTGTCAACGAAACCATCAACATTACTCCACAACGAGCAACCGATCGTCGTACAAAATTCACTGCCAGGCCTCGGTCCCAGTTTCACCCATCCGTTCCGTACAATCCCTCCAACGATATCCGATCACCGGTTCCCTGATTCGCACCCCGACGTGCGTCACCTGTTCACCCTGCCCGAGGATGATCTCCCGGATGGTGTCCAGGTCTCGCGGACTACTCGAGCGAAACGTCGAATCCCTTTAATCCTGCCACGACTCGGCGCGAGACTCGACCAGGTGAGAAAGGGCGAGCAGAAGACGGAACAGTTCGATTTTCTTCAGCACTTCACGCCGATGTTGCACGCTGATGGCCAGCCGCTGAGCAGCAGCGAAGGATGGAGCCCCGAAAAGATGCGGCGACGGGACTCGACGCGAGACTGGAGCAGATTGTGAACGAGCCACACCGAGAGAGGGCTCATCTGGAGAGAAGAGGCTCTCTTCTCTCGTCTTCGCTCGCCTCTCCTTCCCTCCACGCGTCCTTTCCCCTCTGCTCGCGGCCAGCTGACGGCCGGAGCACACCGAGAGGAGAACACCGACGTGGTCCCACCCCGTCTCTTTTTCTTCGGCCCTGTCAACACGTTCACGAATGTGCACGCGGCACGCGTGTACGGGCACGCGTGGACGCGCGAGTCGGACCCGCCGTCGGGTATTCGAGAAACGGATGGAAGAGGATCGTGAAATTTCGGTGAACCGGGAAGAGATCGCGAGAAGAGAGAGACGCGGGGACCGTCTTTATTTCTGGCATCCCACGAGTCGATGAAATTGCACGGCTCACGCGTGTGAATTGGATTCTGTGGCACGGGGGAGGAGGGAAGCTTCGGGGGATTTGGGACGAGGAGGCGTAGGTCTGAGAATTGAAATTTTTCTTTGATGTTCGTGCTTCCTCGAGGAAGCAGTGGCCGAGAAGTTTCGAAATTGAGTCTTTTGACAGTGCGCAGAGGCGAGATTAGGATAGAGACTTTGACAGTGTTGGAATTTTTATTTCGTTTCTAGAGTTACGTTTCGGAGACCATGGTTAGTCTATCCTTAGTTAGTATCGGATGTCTTCCTCGAATGTCTTGTTTTCGAAATACAAAGAAACGTGAAATACAGTTGAATTCTTCGAGAAAATGGTGGGATCGAAGAGTATGGAATATAACTCGACTTGACGTATAAAATTTCGCAGATTAATCGCTGCAGCTGGGATAAGATCTCATTTCGAAGATGTAACAGGCGTGAATGACGTCATAAGCATTAAAGGTTCGAAGCGTTCTAATTAAAGCAACTTTCGCAATGAGGTATGGTCGTTATCAAGCGATGCTCGAGCTTCGATTGAGCAACGCGAACGACATTGGCCTCTGCGTTCTGAACCAGTAAGCGTGTTAAGAAGCCGTCACTTCCGGTCATTTCGATGAAAAACATCCATTGTCATAGTTGATCGCTCGATGCTGATATTCGACGGGGAAAAAAGAGAGGAATAAACTGGAGCACGACAAAATGGTCATTTTCATTGCAGGACGATTTATCGCGCGTTAGATTCGCGTGCCGATTGCAAATCGCACGCGATGCAACGAGTGCTCGGAAACCGTCGATGCATTCTTTCTTTCCCGACCGACCCACATCGCGTAGAAAAATCCAAACCTTCGGGGCAACGTCGTTCTTGGCGGCGCACGATTTTATCGTTCCCTTTACTGCTCTTACGTAATCCCATTTAAAGTTATATGCGGGTGGCGACGATAACAATGAGATGCAGAACCACCGAGTTTCCTTGACACGCAGGTTAAAAAGTTAACTTCGGGATGAAACACGACTTCCTTATTTTCCTTCTTGCGGCATTATCTGTTGGTAAACTCGCGGTCGAAAGTCATCCGCGAGGTTAAAATCTTAATTTTATTTTCCCTATCTCGAACGTACGTGCGTTGAAAGAACTGTAAAGAGAAACAGAAGAGCGTACAGACGTTCGATATATCGATTGAAATTTATAGCCATCGAAATACTCGTGCAATAAAATCAGCAATTAGTTGGAAAGAACGCAGAGTTCGCGCCTCTAGAGTTAGAGCCTTAAGCCCCGATCACGCTTGGACCACGAAGAATCGAGAAACTAGTTCCACTTTAAGGACATTTCGTGTTCGTCGCGTGTCCTAGGAATTCGGTGTAAGATAGACAAAAATTTCACGCAACGGGGTCTGCAAAATATTGTTTCGAAGGCATCGGTAGAAGTTGGCGGTCTAACGAAGTACGTACGGGGCTTAAGGCAGTCCGAGCGTTGGCGAAGGGAAAGAATGGGCGAAAGATGACACAGAGAGCTAAAGGGGACGCATAAATCGCGTAGCCAAGCCTTTGCGGCTTCCAGCAGCGAGAAATTTCCGATAACAACGGCTCGTAAAGCGCGATTTTCCGATCGGCGGCCGCGATTTTGAGCGACGACGATGAAAATTGTCGGCCGTCTCTAATGCAAGTCGCGACTCTCCAGCGGGATCAACGATGATTAACGACGGCCGCGTTTGTTCTTTTTCCCTGTTTTTTTCCCTCTCCCCTTTCTTCCTCGCCAGTGGCCCGTTTAGCGGCCGTAAAACGAGAAACGAGCGATCGCATAAGCACGGGGAAGCTTTGCTGATTGTGAGGCCGCTTCATTTGCCGCGAAAGCGTTAAACCAACGTCACCGTGCCGCGTTTTATGACTGCAAACATTCTAGTAGCTTTAGAACTAGGGAATTGGAATAGAGTTCATCGACAAGGATGTTTGGAAATAAACGATTCGATAAAGAAAGAGTTCCTTTGGCATCCTACGTCTATTGCCGTTTGCTTCCGGTTTTATTATTTTATTAACCGACAGAGGCAACGATAAACATAGCGATACTCTCGGGATATCGCGGGAACTCGATCGATATAACTTTAACGACGTTAATTGCGACACGAGAGCAATCGAGATACGCGAAATTGCGAAATAAAGCGAACTTAAATTTCCTCGCAAGTTGCAAACACGATCAAAGATATTCCCGGGATACCGGAGGGACTTCTGAAAGCTTCGACGATGGCGGAGAGTGACAAGAACGATCCCAAGGACGGTCCCGAACTAAAAGTCACGATGATGCGAAACAATCCGCCGAACCTAACCTCTTCTTCGTTCCTTCGATTCAGAAAACACAGGTTTATCTGCTAAAAACTGGATTCCTCGAATTATCCTTCCCGGAATCGATCTCCGTTTTCTCCATTTACTTTATCCGCATCCCCATTAAATCAAACCACGTACCAGCCGATATTATCATAGCCCTGTTTATAAATCTCAAGCCCGTGCAACGTTTGCACGTAACGCGAGTCGCAGCGTAAACTGTAGACGCACGTGAGTCGGATATTTACCAGGTGAATTGGCGTCGGTAGTTTATGGAAGCCGCCCTGATCGTTAATTCGTTCGACGACACGCGAGATCGGCCAACAAACACGATCGACAGTGATCACAGGATTGCCGACCAGGCGACGCGCTGCTGCCCGTGAATGCTTCGCACCAGCGAATAGCATGCAACGTGCATGCACCTGCAATCAACGCGCACGTTGCACCGGTGTACAGCGTGTTTTGTAAACGTTTCAATGAAACCTCCTGGCTCGGATTTAATGAATCGTTAAGCGATACCTCGATGCAATCGTAAAAGACCCGTGTCCGATTCTTCAAAAAGGCGTCTTAAATTATCAATCGACCGAATTACTCGATTAAAAATTCCCGACAATCGGGTCGATCAATTTCTTAGTCGAATTAGAGTTGCCACTATACACGCTTTATTTCCTCGCAGTAATTATACGTATCTCCGATTACAGATAAATAGCCGTTCTAAACGTCATAGGATGTTGATCGCTTACAGCGAGAGATTTGCAACAGCTTCCTGCGAACTTCTTAAGCAAATTAAGATACGCGATATACCCTCATTAGACACAGAGCCGAGCGAACGAACAAGTTGCACAAAACGCTAGAAATGAATCGCGCACCGATTCATCATCCACCCTGTTTTTACCCCGTCGCGAATAAAAACTTGCCCCACGTAGAAGCGACACACCTCCTCCGGCTCACCTCTTCATTACACCTTCTCTCGATCAATTTGTACGGCAAGAACCAACTTATAGAGAACTAGCGATCACGATTTCGAACGTGATGAACTAGCACGATCCTATAGACTTTACAAAAAGGGAGAAAGCGATGGACCTATTTACGAGACCTTCTTTACTCTTAATACGCGCGTACGCGACAAAGAAAGGGGGAAAAAATGCACGCGTAAAATTGGAAATAAAATGAGAAAAGGAGATAGCGAAGGTCCCGCGCATTAACCCACACGGAGGATAAAAGCACGCCACGATGGACGTCGCTCGCCAACGCTGTACCTGTTCTTGCGCTTAACCTAGACCTCTTCCCCGCGCAGTTTTGTAATAATCTTGCTAGACGACGGGACTGGTCCCGGATGAAAAATGAACGGAACGGATCAGCGTGCTTTTCTTTTCCCAGAGAGGCGAGCGGGGAACGCGTCATTAAAAGGTGCCCCGTCGACGGTCCTCTCCTCGCGATGCACCACAGGCTACCGGTCCCCAGTATGCAAACATCCACTTCTGTTCGAGTTCCCGACTCTCAGAGGAACCTGCATCGCCGAACGTGTCCCTGACCGACCCCCGATCTAGATAAACGCCGGTGAAAAATCGCGTCCGCTTAAAAAGCACCCCGCTGAATCATCGATCGCTATCGTTTAGAACGTAATACGCGGATCGTTTCGTTTCGCGGAGAACTCACCGGCGAAGCTGGTGGAATCCGCGCGAGGAATGTCGCTGCACCGGAATATGCATGACGCTGGCGGTTCGAGCGATTAGTAAGGACAGGGTTCAAGCGGTAATTAGAGACACTTTTTGCCAAGCGGAATCGTGAATATGTAAATGGCAATGTATGCTGCCGTTGGTTAGATATTTCACGGGTTTTTAAGCCGCGGAAACTGTTGCTGCGACGAGAACAGGCTTATACAGGGTGTTGATATTCGTGGAAATCTCGAAGGGTTGGAGAATCGGTCGATGAAGTCGTTATTTTCCAGTGAAGCTCGTACCAGCAACGAGTATTCCGAGTATTCGTCGAGTTAGATTCTCGAAAGATGGTGGAAGCGTTGATGACAGAAAAATGAGTCGCAGGGCCTTGGGGTTTATGGTACTATCCCAGAGATTGTATTTGCGAAACAATTTCTAAAATTAATTTAATAATGAACGTTAATCTCTCACTTCGGAGGGGATTCATTTTAGGGTCTATCTCGATTGGATTGCGAATTTTAGAAAATGGTGGACCCTTCTTTTCAAACACTCTGCGTGTACGTATACGTTGTACAAAAACGAGGTTACGAGCTTGGATACTTTTATTCGAGTAGTTTTCCTGTTGTAACGTAACACGCGATTCGTTGTACACACTTAATTGCCTTGATTTTTAACCCTTTGCACTCGAGAGGTGTGCTTCAGTCACCATTTCATCAAATTTGGAAGATCGATATTAATTAATATATCAAATTTAGTGTAATGTAACAGTGTGCGAGGCATCGAAATCAAATAATTCTACAATTCTGTTATTGTATAATTCTTTACTTACTGCACAAAAAGGTATCGTCAGTTTTTTAGTAGAGAATCTTTGAATTCCTACTTGTCTCTAGTCAAAAAATCGTCGAGTGCAAAGGGTTAATAATTAGCTAGTAGTTCCCTTATTATTAAATTACATCCTATCGAAGCTAATTCTAAGTTAAGTGGTTTAAGACCTCTGGGATTTCTTGCTCTTCGTATTGTTATTGCTCCTGTTGCTCTTCCTGGACTTTGCGTTCGAGACAGCCTCTGCCCTCGGACCTCCGATGTAGGACCTTCGAATCTCGCATATGCTTGCGAACCAAGATCTTCTCGTGAGAAACGAATCTTTGTATCTTCCGTACAGCTTCTGGTATTGGTGTTTCTGTTGTTTGTACAGATTCTCCAGGTCCTCCAGGAAGTTCTTGTAGTCCTCCTGGGCGTAAATGATGTTCATCATACGAATGTTCCTCAGCATATCCTCGTCCAGCTCCGTCTTCACCCACGGTTTGTCCTCCTCGTCCTCTCTCACCTCGTAGATTGTCAGGTCCAAGGGTGGAAGTCTACGAAGGACCGAAGGTGGCTTCAAGGTTCTCTCCTCTAAATGAGCCATTGAAATCTCCGATGCGTCGACGATCGACGATCGCAGCGTGTCCCTTTTTGTCAACGATTTCTCGGAGTGACTCGAGTCTTTCCTTTCCAACGAACCTGTCAAGGATTTTGGTTTCATCTCGTGTTTCTTTATGAAAGCTTCACGCAGCTCTCTGCCACGTTGCAGGCTGTCGGGATTCTCCTTAGCCCAGGCTTCCTTCATCCGCGCTATCTCCTTCTCCTTTGTCCTATCCTGCGATATCTGTCGATCAGAAGCGACCATCGTTACCGACCATTATTATCTCGCGACGTTGTTTCAGCGAAATAAGTAACAGTACCTCTAATCCGCTTCCAGAATCGGTGACCACTTGGAGTACCCAGTAAGGAGACTGGAGAGCCGGGACGCTATTGACAGACTGCTTCGAACTTTTCTTCAACTTGAGCGACTCCGTTTTTGATAGTCTCGCTGTACTCGGAAAGGGAGGTATCTTCGTTTTAACCAGAGAACCTGTTGGTTTCACCTTAAACTCCGATACCAGGCTCCATTCTTTCCTCGTCAGGGGCCAGCTGTTGTCAAGCACCGATGCTTCCACGTAATAGACCCTGTATGGTGTCAAATCGTCTTTACTTCTAGTTTCATTGTCGATTTCCTCGTCAGGGTAATTTTCCTCCATACGACTTTTGTCGAGCTTGTCAATACCGATATCTGATTTCGTTTCATCCACGGTTTCCTCGGACTTGCTTCGAAGTTCCAGGTACACCATTGGCAAAATGACTACCGAGATTCCTTTAACCTGGGACAACACCTGGTCCTCCTCGTCGGTCACTCTCAGTGTCATTCTTACTTTCTCATAAGACACCCTTAACCTGAACGACACCACACAGGGCTGAACAGCTCGCAGTATCCACTTGGAGATATAATTTTTCGAATTGGGAATGTAGTTGTCGGATAATTCTTCTATGAGCAATACAGGCGGTGTCGTAATCGCTGTCAATGGCACCTCGTTGATCAGGAAGTTAAACACCGGCTGTCCTTTCATGGTGACAATGTGGAATGACCAGGGTAACTCTCTCGAGGCCTGATCCTCGCTCCAGCCGTAACAGAAAATAGTGAAACCCAGCTTCACGTGCGTGTAGCGATGTGGAACCACGTTGTTCACCACCCGCAGTATTTCTTTACCTGTCTGGTTCTTAAACACGCGCACGCTGTACTTTGGTAGGCCAACGAATAGATCTATACAAGCGAAAACTGTCTCCGAGTCCTGAGGATTCACCACTAGTCTGACCATCGGTAGCCATTGATTTGGTCTGACGTTTGTCAAGGTACCTCTCAATTCTTGCGTTTGCAAGGTATACTCGAAGTCATTGGAGCAGAAGTAGATGTCGTACAACTTGTCATGGTGTTTCAGAATATTTCTCAGTATCTGGTTAGCCAAAGATTCGCGTTCGTTATAGTTGAACAGCTCCACGACTTTGAGCAAATTCTGAAGAATTTCGTCGTGTTGCTCGTGTCGTGGATTATGAATCTGTGCGTACTTCCTGATGGTGATCATCTTGAAAAATGATTGGATAACGACTGCAGCTTTATTGTCACCATCCATTTCATCCGTGGAATGCTGATCTTCGGATTTATTATCTTCCATTATGTTCTTACCAACGTTCAAGTCTTTCAGGCTCTTTAGCAGCATCGAAATCGCTGTGAAACATTCTAAGCCGATGGTATGGTTCACGAAGAATATCCTTAATGATCGCAGAATATCTGGCACCTCTTCCTCGGGCATGATCTTCTTAATCAGTTGCACTTGTTCGTCGATAAAGTAATCGTGTATCTGGTTGTAGAACATCTTGTTTATTTTGTTTCGTTTCTCGATGGGTGGCAAGTAGCTATTGTAATAAACCTTTAAGGCCTCTGGGTATCTTTGAGTACCGAATGCTTGATAAGCGCTGCTGAGGGAATTGCTGATGTGTTTCGCCATCTTGTCGACCATCTCGGATTCCGTACACATTAATTCGTACATTTTCTTCTTGTCTCCGACGTGGAACACCGTGTCTGACGAGATAGTCAAGAAACAACCAGACTCCGAATGACAGTAAACTCGTAGGAGATGCCTGCCACGATCTATTTCCATCACGGTTGCTTTGGTCCCAGCAGTCACAATGGAGATCAAGTAGCCACACTTTTCTGGCCTGCGAAAGAAATTGTGCTTCTCTATGTTCAGACAGTCTTTATTTCCTTTCAGTCTAATCTTGGCATTCGCCATTTCGTCGTCATCGCTTCCGGTGATATCGGTTGAGACTTGGAACGTCGAGAAGTCGATCAGAAAGAATTTTTCGTCCAAAGAATCGGTGAAGATGTAGAGCGGCTCGTTCCTCGTCTTCGTCATTTTTTGGGGCCAGCAATAAGTGTCAATGAATTCGGCATCTTTGAACGCCATTTTAGGAGGAGAACTTCTTCTGCTGCCCTTCTTACTATCCTTCTTCATTTCCGATTTTTGATCGATCGGTTGTTTGACTAAGAAACGATTTGACAGTTTCATGCTGTATTGAAAGTAGTCTAGCTTATAGAAGAAATGGACGTCTTTTATGTAGGGTTCCATTTTGTTGAAATCCGCCCAGAAACTGATATCCTCCAGCAGTTCTACGGAAACATGTTTGTGGGATTCCTTCGACTTCTCGGAAAATTTGTTTTCCTTAGTTGCTTCGTTTGTCTTAGCTTTATCGCCACTAACATTGTCTCGAGTATTGTCTTGAGTATTATCTTGAACACTTTCATCTACGTTCGTCGTACTGTATTTGTTAATTATACTCTCTTCGCATTTTTTCAAAGGACTGACAATTTTTAACGATCGAATAGGCACGAAATATTCGACTGGGTCGATTATTCCTTCACAGATCGCCCATTTTAACCAACGATATAGTTTCCATCTTGCTAACGGAGGTTTCACCTGTTGTTTATTTTAACATTCTTAATCTACGTTAAATTCATCATCTTGCATTCCAAGAATTGTGCAACATACGTCTTTTGGGTCCAAAGGAATATCGCGTGACTGAGCTATGTAGATAAAATGGCTCCAGCAAGGTGCAAGTTCCGGCACAATTTCCGGAGAAACCTCGCTCATGTCTTCCAACCCGAGAAACAGAGTAACAGGTTGAGGCTTAATCAGTGCTTTGAAGGAGCTCAATTTTTTCGATCGATCGGATTTTGGGAATTTTTTCGTGTCATCGGTGTCCATGGATTTTTTCGTGTGCTCGGTATCCTTTGATTTCTTCGTTCGTCCCGTTTCCTTAGACTTTCTTCCCTCTTTACTTTTCCTAGACCTCGAAGCTTCTGTTTGTAAAGGTTTAAGACTATAAACAAATCGCAGGAATAACAAATACCAGAGTCGAGGGACTAACCCTGACTCTCCTGCTCGGCAGCATCCTCTTCCCATTCGAAATGGTCCGCGTACTTCCTCAAGAAGTCCCATTTGTCTTGGGGTGACAGATATCCTATATCCAACTTCAAACAAACCCATCCTACGTGTAATAAAACGGCAATAAATAACACGTAAGAGAACTAGGAATATATTTTTAGGCGTGTAATTACACAGAGGTTAGTTTTATCTACAACAAGGGATTCGTATTTTCTATTATATATTATTCGTACTTTACCAGTTAAACAAGCGACAAGATGAAAGTCTACGATCTCCTGATTATCCGTCCAGGTGAGAGAACACAATTTTAATAACGCCTTCGACAAAAGCATGGGCCACAATTCGTGGCCATTTGTAGTTCTAGGTAAAAGTGGTAACTTCTTCTCGTTAACCGGTATCATATCGTCAACGACGATCCGGCGCCAGGCTCCCAGAAAGTACACTCTCACGATGTATTTACCTTCGATAGAGCAAAGATCTTTGAAAAATTCCTAATAGGGTACTCGGTAAGAAATTTTCATTTCCATAACAAAGAGGATCCATAAATCTTCCTCGTCGAGGATATATTAATTCTGTACATTAGAAGCGTACAAACGAAGACAACAGGTTATCCCTATAATGATGATAAAGTGGTAATAATAGAGGCAGAGAGGCTCTAATTTATACGGAGAGATAAGAACGAGAGACACCCCCGACCGGTTCGATTAATTGAATCGCAAAGCGTGGCGGGTGACACCGATAATTTCCGTGCTGCGAAAAAAACAGGGGATGATTAATAAAACGTCGAGTGCGTACCGTTCGGATTTATGACGGGCCGATGTTGCGCCCCCTTGCCGGCTTTGTTCATCGAATACACATTCATCCAGCCTTGCCAAGATTGCTGCCGCCCATTCCAAATGAAATTCCCGTTCTCGCCACTTATTTCCAATCCATCCCGGCCACAGTGTTGCAGATTTATTAGCGCGGAAATGAACCATCGCGCGAACTGAAAGTCGTGTTAATCGAATCGTGCTCGATATACGAACGAACCACTCCTTGATCAGCGCGTATATGCGTTTGGACCAATTGTTCCGCGATCGAGATCAATCGTGGGTCTATCGCGACTCTTTCTAAGCGATCATTTCCTCGTTGCAGTTTCTTATACTACTGCACGTGTGTATTATCGAGAAAATTATGCACAAATTGGAAAAAGATTGATAACAGGTTGGACAAGATTACCTGACTGTGTAGTATATGTTTGTTGCTGGCGATGAGATCTGGATACCTCGAATCGGGGATAAATACTGCCAGGGGTGCCTAAATTAAGGTTAAAGTTGTAAAGCTTAATTGTGAAATAGTACTTAATGGAAATTAGATTTTTAATTGTACGTACGGTTAAATTGTCCAAACTTTTCGCTCTTATCCATTCGTGAGGTTTTAAAGATGGCGGTAACTGGACGAGTTGCGTGTCAAGGAATAATCCGTCTGGCCCGTCTGGGATCGATACGAGGAATAAAGTTAGGGAAGAGAAATGTGTTTTTACCGATTACTTTTAGGATTCGCCCAGTTTTCCTTATTTAATGCCGTATCGGACCATTCCGACCATAACGTGGAGTCGTCCGTAGAAGAAACGTCAAATACGGACTCTGAGACTTTTCTAGACATCACAGACATGCTTGAAAATTTGTTCCTCCAGCAAAAGACGATCGTACTCGTGCTAAAAGATAAAGGTAAAGGTTCGTGGGAGACGAATGTTAATGAAATAAGAGGATTTGTGGAAAAAGTATATATATATTTATTGAATCTCTGTATTATACATAACTATATGAAGATGAGATGTGAATCTATGTTAAAAACAGACTCCATAAAAAATATTACAATTTAAAGAAACTATAGTATCTCGTTAGTACCTAGTCCGCTATGACGCCATCGCGAACCTTATGAAATTAAACATGTATTAAAGATATAGAATGTAGTACAAATGTAACCTCTACAAAAAATAGTATTATCGATCTCTCGTTATTATATAAACTCAATAACGAATCAATACTTCTTTTCAATTGATACACCTGTTTAGCGACGACAGCGATGAACAATGAGATTGTACATTTACACCATTACAACGAAGGTTTTTTTTTTTTTTTAACTCGCTTTTCGTTTTAGGTTCACATAGTTACATAAATTCCTTAACAACAAGAAAAATAATACTATAATTCGTACATATAGGAATTACAATTAGCTCGCGCCTTTTCCTTTCACGACACACTAATTGTCTTTTCCCCCAACAATACTCGAACATAGTTTTATAGTCGCTTGATCAGGCTCGGTTTAGTTTTATAGTCGGTTTTATAGTTAGTTTTAGGTTTTAGTACATATGTATAATAATAAGTAGGCATGAAACATTTTAGCCTCGAAATGCACATACACACACATCATAGGTCGATAGAATTGCATAAACTTATTAAGGCATTGTTCCATTCTTTTCTTTTTCGTTTAAAGATTCCTCACCGAAGCGTTTCCCTCCTAATAATCGTCTTATCGCGTTCTCAGTGATAAACAACGCACGTAGAATTTTATATTAATTTAAGTTATTTATCGGTAAGATATCTTTAAGGGTTATAAATACAATGGATTATTTAATGGAATGTTGAATATGTTCCTTTTCCAATGAACGTGTTATCCAACTACTTTTGTCTTTTTAAAGTTCTTAGAACACAAGGAGATCAGATGATACAGTGGTTTGTATCAAATCGTAAGTGGAAGAATCCCTATAAATCGAATTCTCTTATGTATAATTAAGTTTGTCTGAAAGTTTTAGAGCTTTGGAATATCGATATTATTATAGGAGTTTTAGTTAGGTACTATTGGAATTAAAGATGATATCGCGATTATGGTCGATCCAGTCTATCCACAAATATACTATCAACACTCCATCTATTTGGAATGTGCAAAATACATGAACGACGGAAGTTGATTACAACACGGTAATCGATAGAAGTGGTAACGTTGATCATAAATTATTGTAATTGTACGTATTACGTGGATCAATTCACGTACACTTATCAACGTGTAACAGAGAAAACAGTTAATACGGAAAAATAGACGAACATCAAGGACCAACAATTTCTCCGCCATTTTTAATACTCTATATTTAGATTCCAACAGATCGATTTCATTTGGCACCAATTTCATCACGTACTATTTCGCGATTCACAAAAATAATCGGTCACTAAATCATACAGTACCATATGCAAAAAATAATGCCAGGATTGATAAATCTTTTTACTGTTCCGTGCTCATGATGTAACATTTTAAATTCCTTGAAGAAATGTTTGTATGACTCGAACTCCCAACCTGGCAGTGTTTATAACATTATCAATTTTTTGTATCGTGAATCATTTAATCCTTCACTAATTACCACTATAAAACAAATAATTTTGTACTTCGGGAATATTAATACAAAATTATTCTCTATTTAACGTCATGCAACATTATCTGATTAGTTGCATGAATAACATAGGCTCGTATCTACAGAATTTGGCACCATATTACGGATACTCAAGTAGGTAGAAAAGTGGGTTAGGCTTTTTCATAAGCTTAATAAAATTAGCATGATATGACCGCAACAATGCAGAACTGTCACGGTGTTCTAAATATAAAGTGGGGAACCAATGTCAGTGGACGGTATAATAGTACCTTGCAGTTTCCTAAAGTCTGAATCATAGTTGTGATTTCATAGGCTGTAAGCGGAATGCACAAATTAAGCACTGAATGTTTTATAAATCATAAAAGAAGATAATGGGGAATCGCGTGGAACGAGCTACAGAATTTCAAGCAGGTTCATTAGCATAAAACTTCCCACAATTAATGCTTTAACAGGTTTTCCCAGGACCAGAAGCTCTTTGATCTTCCATTCGACCCGCTTGAAGTCTTTGTATTAAAGCAAAAAGATCCTCCTCAGGAACTGTTGATCCTGCTTGAGTAGCCCCATTAGATCTTTGGCTATGTTCCTCTTCTGCATCGTGCACAGTTGATGCCGCTGGTAAAGGACTTCGCTGATCTTCTAAACGCGAACCCTATATACACGATTTATTTAATATTTAACACTTAATATATGATATATTTTCGTAAATGAAAAAATATATAAAAAAGCGTGATAAATACCTGGCACCTAACTAGCATTTCGATAAAGGAATCATCGGAGTCTTGATTACTGTTTAGGCCGGGTAAGTAAGGCAGCGTCACTCGTTGCTCGTCCATTCTTTTACTTTGCATTCCAGCAATCAGTTCCAACAAGTCTTCTCCATCTCTAAAAATAAAAGTAATTTATTTTAACACATGTTACCTATTACATAAAGCAATGTCTTTAGATAAAAATACGTACTTGTCGTCCGACTCGCACACTTCGGGCGTTAATGTTCTAAACTTCTGATTACAATTTATATTTAACGCACAACGTTGGTCGTCCATTCTACCAGATTGAAAACGCGACAGGAGATCAAAGAAACTATCTTCTTCCTTTTGAGTAAGTTGTGGTGTCGTGTTATTACTTTTATCTGTTTGAGATTCAGCTTGCTCCTTTAACTTTGCATCCGGTGTAAGCTAAATAAAGTAATAATTTCGTTAACGACTTGCGTTTCGATATTGTAACGTATAGAATGAAACCGAGTTAAATAATTAAATTACTTTAATGAGATCCAAATTATCCATGCTTTGTCGTCTAAGTCTATATCTACACGGTGAAGATATATTAACATTTGAGCCTGTATTAGTCGACAATTTTTGTGCAATATTTTCTTTATTATTCTCTTGCTGTCCCTTTTCCAAACCCAGAATTTTTTGCAAATCATCAACATTCATTTGTGCAGTGGCTTGTCCCATAGGATCTTCTAACTCTTTTGAAATGTTCAAGTGTAGATTTGCATAATGTAGTGCTTTTTCATGATTACCCATTGCAGCATATGCATTTCCCAGAGACCAGCAAGCACGGCCTTCACCTACTCGATCCTTAAGCTGTTGTGCTATTTCAAGGTGCCACAAATGATATTCTATCGCAGTTGGATAGTCTCTGAGTAGAGTATATGTATTTCCTAGGGAATAACATGCTTGTGCTTCTACTTCTCTATCTCCCAACTCTTGTGCAAGGACTAGAGTTCTCCTAAAGTGATGTTTATTTACATATTAATTTATTGATTGAAAAGTAAAGTATAATATCAATGCATACTTGTAATGTTGTGCAGCTTTCTCAAATTCACCAAGGAATATATGTGAATTTCCTAAGTTACTGTTTGCTCTTCTTTCAGCAGCTTTATCACCAAATTCCCTGGCAATTTTCAATCTTTCATTATGATAATAAATTGCTTGTTGAAAATCACCAAGCAAGTAAAATGTATTTCCTAAATTTCCACAAGCTCTACCTTGAGCAGCAGAATCTTCCAATTCCTTCATCAATTCTAAATTTTCTCTGCAAAGAAATTCATATGACTTATACGTAGATAGTCATGTTCAACCATGAAGATATTTATCATTGATCCTCCTTACTCGTAATAGTGTACAGCTTGTTGTAAGCACTGTCTGACATCCTCTGAAAATTCTCCAGGATCTTGATGACCTACTCTACCAGCTTGTTTACCTTTAGCATGATAAACATTCCCTAAATTGTACAAAGCTCTCCCTTCACTGAGCTATGTAAAAAAATTTTTCCTGTTTAATAATTGAATTATATCACAAGCAGCAACCAGAAATGATTCCTTGACCATACACACACCTTGTCTCCAATTTCTCTTGAAATTTCCAGGTGTCTTTTGCAACAAATCATAGCCTCATCAAATTTTCCCATAACTTTCAATGTATTTCCCAAATTTCCACTAGATTTAGCTTCTCCCAACTTGTCCCGCATTTTACGTGCAAGTGTCAAATCCAATTTGTGATACTGCATTGCTTTCACATAATCTCCAAGATAAAAATAAGCATTTCCTAATTGGCTGTAAATTGCACTTAAGATCCGTAAGTCATCTGTGCCAGCTTGAATTGCAGCTTGAAAAAATGCTACCCCAGATTTGCAATCTCCAGTCTTACACAGACGCTCACCCTCGAGCGCCAATTCAAGGCACATGTTCCACCTTTCACTATTCTGTCAAATGTAAGAAGTTTCATCCATCACATACTTCTTTATCATTCACTTAAATTATGTTCTCATTCAATAAAATATATTAGAATCGCATATCAACTCAATAAGAAAGGTAACTACAAAATATCTAATACATAAATACAATATGGTTTCACATAAAAAAGAACAAAAAGGAAAAAAAAAAAGAAAAAGAAAAAATCTGTGGAAAGGGTATTGGAATGATCATGGGAGTGGCAGGACATACAACTGCAATAAATTGATTGCAGACATTATGCTCATGCTAACAATTCACAGTGCTTTTCATCAATAATTTAAAATGAATAATAAATTTGTAAAAATGTATGTACCCTTAAAAATAATTAATGCATTAATTGATAACTAAACGTATACACGTATTACAAGTTGGATGAAAAGATGTATATATAATGTCTAATATTTTCTTATTTCTATCATAGGACACTTCTTTCTTTTTTACGCATATTTTTAAGAAATTATATAGAATCGGTAAATAATAAAATATAAAGCAAATGAAAACGATCTAATCATGTACAGTAGTGCAATGATAGAATGATATGAGTCACGCATGAAAAAGCGTAGTAATTAGTATGGTTCACTTACTTGCCCTTCCGATGATAAATTTTCTGCACTCGCACTCAAAGACATCGTACTGCCTTTCGTTTTCGTTCCTCTCGTAAATTAACAATCGATCTCTGAAGTTCCGCGACCGTAAATAACGCGAGTCTTACGTACACGACAGGCGATTGTTCGACTTACGATGATAATTCAGCGTACACAATTTTTCACGCATCGTGGTCCTACCGTTTTCCGTATTGCGATTTATTCTTTTGCATAATCACATCCGCGTGCTTTTCGCGAATAAATCGCGCGTCACTTTTCCCTCCAATCTCACAACCACTCGCCGCACTTTCCGAATGCAACTGACCGAAAATTAAGCGTCCAAACAAATGGCGCTTGATGTATTTCGCTCGTGAAACATCCAATCGGATGACTAGTTTTGTTCTTTGGTAAACCGGAATTCCCTAGATCCCCTCCGCACACGCATGAAGCACATACAACGATTTTGGACTCGACCGCAAATGTACTGTCGCATGATGCATTGTGGAGTTCTCTTCGTATTGGTAGTGTTCGATCGGTGAAGCTTGATAGAACGTGAAAGATGAAGTAATTTCGTTCTCGTAAATGAAGTTTAATCGGTAAACGAAAAGTAAATTGGTGAGAGTGAATCGAGTCGCGGTGAACGAAACGATATTAAATGGTGAAATGAAGAAGGAGAATTTTTCGGGTCCGAGGAGGATTTCTAATTGTTTCGAATGGATATACAACCTCTCTACTGAATGATTTTCATCTCACTGGGTTTATTTTATCGTAAGATAGATATATAACAATAATCGTAGCTTTCCCTTGTCACAATTTTATATCGCTTTCTGTACGGTATAAAAAGTACATTAGATTAATGATGAGCGATAGTAAGAAGGTAGGTGAAAATACCAGTAGTGAGGTTGTTAACCAATTTCGAAGCTGTAGGGATCTGAGCGACATTGTGCCTCTATATACACCACGCGCGCTGTACTTAAAACCAGTTGCAAAGATAAATGTTTCTGTTAACCTTCCTCAACTGAAAGTTCCAGGTAAAGTGCTTATGAATGATTACGTATTTTATCCTTCTTTATATTTTCATTTACTGGAGAAAATCACATTTTTATTTGATTCCAATTCATTTAATTACTCCTTTATTCCTTACCTTGTAACCTGTTTCGTCAAGACCTTTATCGAATGATTGTTTGTGCGTATAAGTTACCATTGCTTGTATCATTGTGAATATGATTATATATTCTAAATGTTATGATTTTCATAGGTTTATAAGATGAATTTCACAAATGCATTGATTAATGATATTCATTTTTGTAACAGGAAACAACGTTATTGTTTTAAATTTTGTGCAAATCTATAATTACATGCAATATTTTTAGCATAGTAGGTTTTTACAGAAAATTAACTGCGATATGAACAGGAAAAACAATATCAACATGGGAAGTAATGGAGAAGATACGTGCCCTTATATTACCGGACGAGTTTGCATCTCTGAAGGTAGCCAAGAGTACATTGGAATTTATCAGATTGGAAGGAGACTTGCAAGACAGATGCAGATTGCAGCGTGTACTTGCAAGACTGGACTCCCAGCGTTTGAACTTGTCTGGATTTCCCAATGTATTAAAAGTCCGTGCAGCAGAAGCAAAGGATGATTTTCCTACAAGGCATAGTTGGGACTCTTACTTCAGAGATGCCAAACATATGAACGAATTAAAGCCTGGAGAAAGGCCTGACACTATACACATAACAGGGTTTCCTGTTAAATGGTTTACCGAAGATGGTGCAATTATGCCTAGTGAATCCTTGATGAATAAAATTTTTAAGAAATGGGGCATACTTAGAAGAATCGATGTACCTGCTGCCGATCCTTATAGATCTAGAATGCGTCTTGGCACAAACATAAATAAATTTAGTTACGAAGATGGCATATTTTTTGATGCATATATTCAGTATGTTGAATATATGGATTTTGTTAGAGCCATGGATGCATTGCGTGGTATGAAGCTTCTTAAAAAAGAAGGAGAAAAAGCATTCACAGCTGCTATTAAGGTGTGTTTGTGATATTTTATGCATAAATCGTATACATTGTAACATTGAAATAAAGAATATATTCCACTTCAATTATTTTACGTAGATCACATTTGATAAAACGAAACACATGAGTGATAGTTCTGTTGCACATAGAGAGTTTGAAAGAAAACGCCTTATAGCACAGGATACATTAGCAGCCGAACGACTTCGTAGGAAAGAAGAAGCTGAAGAGAAACGTCGCGAAGAATTAAAGTAATTGGCAGTAACATTTATAGTTGTAGACGTAATTTCAAGTGCGTGTAATGTTTCATACGCCATTTTCTCTAGGAAGAAAGAAGAAGCTGATACAATAGCTAAAGAAAACAGACGGAAAAAACGAGAAGAAAAACGCAAGCGTAAAGCTATAACTATATTTCGGAAGAAGGAAGAAGATAAAGTGTCTATGAAAATTGCGAGAGAAGGACAAAAATTAATAAAAGCACAAAGGCAGCTCGAAAGTATTCGTTTATTAGATGAATTATTCGACAGGATAAAGGTAAAATTGAACAAAGTATTCGTTATTTCTTCATGTAGTAAGATCTACTAAAGTTCATTTTCCATGTCAAGATAAAAGTGGAAAACAATGAAATTAAATTAGACGAAGTAACAAACGCGGATACGAAAAGAGAAGAGAAAAAGAGTAATAAAGCAGATGGTGCTATCGAGATATTGAGTTCAGGAGAAGATTTGAAGGATGGAAAAAAGGACAAGAAAATAAAAAAGTCGAAGAAGAAGAAAGCTAGGAAAGAAAAAAAGAAAAAGGTAATACGTTTATCTTTTTATATTGTTTATGAATTTCTTCTTTCCGTGTTTTCAATTGTATAAAACGTTTTAATTTTTTCCAGAAGAAACGTAAAAAAGGTAAGGACTCTGAAAATTCAGCTACAGTGAGCGAAGAATCAAGTGCAGAAGATCAAACGAAAAAATTGAAAAGTGTTTTAAAACAAAATGTTACGTATCCATCATCGTCAACAGGTAGGTATAAATAATAGTAAAATTCAATGTAAATACGAAAAATATTCTTTTTAATTGCATTCTGCTTTTTAGCACCTCCACCATTGGAATCTCTTTCTTATCCGACTCTTTATCCACGTTTTCCGCAACCATGGTATTACGATGCAGCTCTGCCCATGATTTACCCCAGTTTACCAAGAGGTATGCCTAGGGGTAGTCGTTTTCTACGAGGAAGGGCTAGAGGATTTTCGTGGCGCAATGCTGGAAATCCTCGCGCATTGCACACATTCAACCCTCATTTGTATAACGAGCAGTACTACAAGTACTTTGCTCATTTAGTAGGTCAGGATTATCATTCTTTCGACTACAGAAGCTCACGGTCACGTAGTCGCAAGGGGTCGTTCAGCAGCTCTAGATCAAGATCGAGATCAAGATCAAGGTCAAGGTCGAGATCGAGATCGAGGTCAAGATCTAGGTCGAGGACGAGATCGAGATCGAGATCGAGGTCCAGATCCCGTTCAAAATCGAAATCTAAATCGCGAGGTAAGTCGAGATCGAACTCGCGATCCAGATCAAAATTAAGAACCGGATCGAGATCCCGAAGTAGGAGACGAAGCAAGAGTAGATCTCGTTCGAGGAAACGACGAGCAAGATCAAAATCGAGATCAAAATCGAGATCAAAATCGAGATCAAAATCGAGATCAAAATCGAGATCGAAATCTGCGACAAGGGGAAGGTCTCGATCTCGACGATCGAGGTCGAAGAAGAAATCTCGTTCAAAGAGTCGTTCCAACTCGTGGAACAATAGCAAACAGCGCTACAGACGCAGGAGAGAAAGATCAATATCAAAGGTAAAAATCACGAGGGCTAAATCTCGCAGCATGTCGCCTAAGAGGAGATCCCGTAGCAGTACCTGGTCGATGCCTAAGTCTCCTGGCAGAAGAAGCTGCTCTTGGTCGAAAGGTGCAGACGTTTTAAACAATAAAACGGATACCGCCAAGTTGGCACACGTACCAGAACAAAGGACTGTAAACAAAGAAGCGCCACAAACTTCTCATTTGGAGAATATAACTTCCGACTGACAAGAACCGAAGACCCATCTACCACTTTGTGTCTTCGATACCGTTGTATAAAAGAAGCGTACTGTTAACGCCCTGTACAAAATCTGTATGAAATCCGTAATCGTGTAACCGTAATTGTGTATATTCGCGTTTGTAGTATTTCTTTGATAAAAGAAGATATATATTTTTATTTACATACTAACTCTTCCTAATCTTACATAATTCCATATAGTAATCTATAGGAACGAAGATATGTAAGTGTATCACTTGTACGCGCAAAATATCACCAATGTTCGAATCCTATGGATGTTTGAACTCTGATCGTGTATCGTACATATGTTGTGAATGATACAGTTGAAAAATGGTAGAGTATTGCATTTCTATCTCGAGATGAAAAATAAACATGTGACATCGACGCATTGAACATTTGTTAAATCATCCCAAGTGCTGCAACAGTATTGGCGTCTATTTTTGGTAAATTGTTTATTGATTAAAATATACGTACATTTTGGAATACTATCCTCCATTTTTACGTGAATCAGTCTTCACCTCTTACGGTTTTCTTCAGGGAAGGTATAGGGTGCGTCGAAGTAAAAGACATCCATATTCGACTTGCAAATTTTATTTGTTTTTCGGCATGAAAATGCATTGGTTCATAAACATTGTTAGTCATCATACTCCTCTATCTCTTCGTAAAGGATCGAAGATCGTTTTAGTTCTTTTTTTTTTTTTGTTCCTTAGCAGCGTTCCTCGGAGATACACGCTACGATTAAAGATTTATCGACTGGTGCTTCGCTTGATATTAATTAATTCGCCTATGATTAACAAGGATCATCGAAATTCATCGGTTTATTCTTTCTCTCTCATTAACTTATTAGTGCCGTGATTAGCACCGCGCGCGCGCGTGTCCGCTCCACGTTTCGCTTCTCAAACACGGTTTTTCTTCATTTCCTCTTTTTCTCTTTAAAAATATGTGCTACATTTTTTTTGTTTTGTTTGTCTTCTCATCGCTATATATAATTATATAATAATACGTATATATATATACACCTCGCATCGTTTTAATCGCCACTCGTATGTTTCGGAATAACAACACCGGTTTGTTCTATGTTTTAGTTTTACAATCGATGTTGCAAAATGATATTCGATCTAATGGAAGATTCTTCATCATTCGCTTCAACATCGTTCACTTTACAAGTGTTTCGTCTGCCTCGTTTCTTTATTCATTCAACGATATTGGCATTACTCGTTTACACTGGCTCTCCTCCCTTTTACTTTTCGTCATCTTTTTTTTCGGTTTTTATTTTTCTTGTTTTCTTAAATCGTCTACCGCTACGGTATCTTCGGAATTGATTAGATATTGACTACTTTCAAGATTCGTTGCGTGGGAATTGTATTTTTTTTTTTTCTTTTTTAATTTAATCGCCGCGCGACGATAGCGTCCATCCGTTTTCGCCTCGACACAATATTCACGACCGCATCGCGAATTTCCCCCGATTTGATAAAATTAGAAATTCCTTCTGCGTTTTTAGTCTCATCCGACGACGATGATACCCTCTACCGGACGGGGATGAACGCTATCATCCGCGTTCATTGAATCGGTGATCGGAGGGATGAATTATAGATATTTAGATACGCGGCAGATTTATAGTCAACGAAGCGTAATAATTTACTATGAAAATTGTCTTTATCAAGTAAAAACGGACAAGTTTTATCGTTATACGCGGCGATAGCAATTTCCACAGTTACGTGGTGCGATTAAATCAAATTTACGTCGGTCAGTTTTACAATTCCGGTGCAAGATTGCAACGTAAACTCGTTTCACGTGAATCACGATATTTGCGTAAACATCGCGTAAATGTAAAAATCACTGCAAAATTGAAACGTTTCGATCTTCGTGATCTTCCCGATTTACCTCTCGGATCACCGATACAATTTTCGTCGAAATTACTCTGCATCATTGCACGCTTCACGCCTATGGAATACAGAGGTACCGTTTATATTTCTTTTTTCTCGTTCAATCGATCTCGTTTCATTCACCACAGTGTACATTCTATGTGTGAATCGTCCATTTTCCAATGGTAAAGCTTCTAAAGTTTACTCAGTCATAGTACTAGGTACAAAGAATCCTATGAAACACAATGGAAAATCGAACCGTGGATAAAGAAACTCGAAAGGAAAGCCTAGAATTTCTGTTCAGGGTGCGGTTCTTTATTAAATTCTTAATCGATCCTCATTCACGCGATAAACGATATTATAATTATATTTGGCTACAAACTCGCTGGCCCTTTCAATTATCGTCGCTAATTTATTCTCTTCTAAAATGTTTCTATCTAGCTCCGCTTTATTCTCCTGTCGATTGTTCTTTTTTTATAATTATTTTTTTTCTTTTTTTCTTTTTACAATCGAAAAATTTCAATTAACAACGCTATTGTGAACAGTTTTCGATAGAAAAATTAGCAAGAAATATAAATTCCTCTCAGCTCCTCTAAACTCGGTGCACGCATCGAACATTTGGGAAATGAACGACCCAAAGATTTACAATTTTTCGCGGTTGAGCAAGCATCACACATGCTTTTTCATCGCCAGCCATCGCCCAGCAATGTACAAGTGCTAACGTGACACCCTGTGGGGTTCTTTCGTAATCTAGACCTTTTCCGATGGGCTGCTGTCACACTGAAAGGACACACAGAAGATGCAGCTTGCTCATGGGTGTACTGCTATGAAAAGCTCCCCCGTTCGTAAGATCGGAAACCGTAAGAACGACGCAGGATAACCCTTCGCGCGTTACCTAGCGTGAAAAGAATGACCGAATAAAAGATCGGACGAATAAACATTTTATTTCGTTTCCTTTTATCCCATGTAAAACGTGAACTTGAAATTTCTTTATTCTTACGTCGAACATTATTTTTCAATAATTTCTTTTTATGTTACAGTGTTTCCTTTACGACTAAGATGCTGCTGCGAAGAAAATAAAAAATATATTTAATTTCTCTAGATTAGTTATCGGGGGTTTGCACGAAATTTTTCTCTCAGACACGCGAAACGTGTTTTAACTTTTATTCCACGCAATATTGCGAAATTCATACGCGCCATAGCCAGCGTATAACACATTGTTCCGCGAGTAGTTATTGAATTTCACAAGGTAGCTTCACGTGTTTTCCATCCAATTGAATTTACAACTGTCGCGGAACTGAGATCCTTTCTACGCTTTGTTTCAGCGACCTCCACGTTCCGTGCAGATTGTCTGCGAACGAAACTCCATGGACTTACGCAATCAATCTGTACAATTGCAACGTCAACGGCACGCGCGACGGATTTATACGAAAGTAGTCGGAATCAGATCGTGAACAAAAATGCCGGTCGCTGAATAAACGTTGATTAAAACGACGCAGCTGCGGTGGAACGAAACCATCTTGGATAATTTTAAGGAACGTCGATAACAAGGTACGCAGAAGTATGTGAAAAGTTCGATAAATTTGGTTAAAGAAAATCTGCCGGTAACGTTGATCGTTATTCGTTGAAAAAGATGGATCCTGGGAGAGTTGATCGAGAGAATATTAAACTCGGTTAATCTCCCTTCGTGTCTTTGCTACGCGAACGTCTTTCGACTTCATTTTATTTGGCAACTCGATAATCCGGAATCGTCACGCGTCGCGATGACTCGTTTCGTTTCCTTTGTTTCGCTAAAAACGAGAGTAAGGGAATCGTTAATAATCGTTAAACGTTAGAACGAACATGACAGAAAGTGGCTTACGAATGAATAATACGAGGCTAGTTCATAAAATCGATTCGTTGTAAGCAATTGAGCGACAGTATAAACCTCTTTCAATGCACCACACGTTCAACGCACCGTCTATTAATAAATTTCAATTGTTAGAGCCTAACGATGATCAACGACGATCGTTTAGACTAAGTAAAACCACTTGCGTACGCTTCATTTGTCAATTCTAACGAGACAAGTACTGAAGCACGGTTTTCAGTAGTACGAGTCGGCCATGCGCCGGGCACGGGCGCAGCCAGTTCAATTCACCGACGCAAAGACGACACGACGACGATTACATGAACTCGATAAACGGGTGTAATGATTTATTAAGAATGATAGTAACAATTTCGAGAAACAGTAATAGCAACGAACAATGCTATCTTGCTCCATCTTTTGTGTCTCCTGTCAATGATAGATAATAGGAGAAATAGAGAAACAGGAAGATAGAAATAGACAGATAGAAAAAGACAGAGAGAGAGAGAGAGAGAGAGAGAGAGAGAGAGTGTGTGTGAGAGAGAGAGGGGGGAGAGAGAGAAAGAGAAAAAGAGAGAGCTCATTAAAAAAGACTGTTTCCCCTTAACTCGTGGTCGCTAGATCACTCTATATAGATTAATAGGTAGTACGTTACTTAGTAATTTTTTGGTCATTTTACGTAACAGTTAGACGGCGACAGCCCGCTAGCTAATTATTGGTAAAGATCTTAATAAAGTGTTTGAGAGTTAAAACCGTTTAAACGCTACCGTTATTCATCATAATAATCATAATAATCCGTAATAATCATAATAATCATCCGTAATAATAACAAGAATAATAAATGACCAATACGTGGTAATAACGTGGTAATTCTCGTATAAATCGCACGGAGAAGCCGATTTCTCCGATATTCGTTTCGATCTTTCTCTTATTTTCTTTTCTATTTTTTTTTTTCATTTTTCTTCTTGCCATTCGTCGTCTTCCTCCTCTTTATCCCTCCTTCTTTTGTTGCCCGCCCGTTCGTGCTTTTCATACGAATCATAATCGATTAATCGCGCTCGGGAGACGACCGATTTCCGAGTGTCAGCCATTTTCCTACGCCCTACAATCCCTCACGACCCCTCGTTAAGAACCCTTTTCTCCGTTCTTCCTCCCCTTTCGACAGGAATCGCGCGCGCATGATCGATCTGTCGGCCCGGTCTCGATCGAAGAGTCCGCTAGTTAATCGTAACAGGAAGGAAGAAAGTATACGAAGGTCAACGTGGAAACAACGTGTCTCTGTTCACTACGTTTATGTACAAAGATAGTCCGATTTAGTCTACGTTCCAGTCACGCCTGACCGTTCGTTCGTTTATTCCGCTTTCGTTCACAGCGCGATTCACTTCTTTCCTCTTTTTTCTTTTTCTTCCTTTTTCCCCCCATTTTATCCTTCGCGCGTGTTTCAATGTTCTGCTCCTGGTGTTCGTGTGCGCTTTTTTCTCCTCTGTTCCCCATTTTTTTTTCGTCTTTTTTCTTATTTTTCTAGCATTTTTTTTCTTTTTTCTTTTGTCCGCGAATTACGACGCATTCTCATGACCGACAGCGCTGGCAACCGGCGACACGAACGATTTCACGGAATGAAGGCGGCAGTTAAGCTCGCTCCCCGTGCATAGCGCGTGAAACGTCGCGACCGAATGGAAGCGGCTGCTTCCGTGCTTCCCGAGGAACACGAGAACGCGCCCCATTGTGCCACCTGTGTAATACGGTGCGCAGCGTTCAGCATGACGTGTGTTCCGTAACACAGACTCGAAATATAGCGCCATGCCAACCGGTTGGAATAACGCAAATGTTCTTTTCTATACGAAACAATTTTCGACGGAGTCTCTTTTTCTTTTCACGCCGGAAAACTCACCCCCGAAACTCGAATAAAAATTACAGAACCTTAAAATCATAGGGACGTGCGATTATAATTAAAATTACAATTAAATACGAGGAGAAAGTCCTTCAGCGGAGAGGAAAGTACGATATATCAAAAAGTAATTCGGTTCTTTCGAAAAGGAATGTTGCGCAGTAATAATTAGCGATATATATATTTTCATCTATATACCCTTGAATGGACATTTGCATTATTCCGACCATCGACGAAAAATTTAGACTTCGAACGAATTATCATTAACGTCGTACACCGCGCGTTGCGCAACAGGGGAGACCACCCCTATTCTCGACCGCAGGGCGTTCGACCACGCTTTGCGCCCATTATTCCTCATCGAACGTACAAAATACATATGTACACATGTAAAGTACAACATTTAAACATTCACGAAAACACTGGACGGGCGCAAAATTACGACGATCGTAGCGTGCGCGTGTGTCGGTCGAACTTGCGCCCCTGAACACAAAAGCGCCCTCCTTGCCACCTTAGACGTACGTATATAAACTCTGCTTTGAAACAAAGGCCATAATACACGTTTCGATATATATGTATATATATACACTATATACTATAATATCGTGTATATTACATAATATAGTATACACATATGTACAGGTATAAACATACAAATC
This sequence comes from Eufriesea mexicana, assembly GCF_001483705.2. Taxonomy (NCBI): domain Eukaryota; kingdom Metazoa; phylum Arthropoda; class Insecta; order Hymenoptera; family Apidae; genus Eufriesea; species Eufriesea mexicana. The sequence continues at coordinate 377,100 of NW_016909009.1, read as the reverse complement.
AATCGCGGCATATTTGCGACGGGGTAGGTGCTTCGTCCCTTCCAAATATTTCTGTTACTGCGAATAACGTCAACGAACAATTCCTTCGATAATTCATTCAATACGGAGTTACTGTTAAACGTGTAACCAAGGAAATTATATTCTCCTGTCTTTTCTTCTTCTTCTCCTTAAGTTTCTGCTGTATTTGGTCAACGAATTTATCGGAAAGGCTACTCCTCGTCGATATTGTTCAGAGTAACGAAGATATTTCGGACGAACAAAGTGCTTCGTCCCATATGCACATGCGGTATAGTTACTCGTGTGTATGAACGTATGAAGAAGAGTCATCGATGAAACAATTTCACTCGGGTGATACACAGATCGCCGGTTCAGGTCCTTTCCACGGGTCATCAGAGACGATTTTCCCCATTTTCCCATTTCCCTCCGTGCTTCTGCGAAAACGAACCTATGCTGTGAAGATATGTCTACCTGCTCCGTCAAGATTTCCATAATTTTCCGTTCGTCTTTCCCGCTCCTCCCCTCTCTTCCCGTCGTCCCTCTGCTAACTCGACGGTGTTGTTATTTCAGACGTTAGGTCGTTCGATTCTCGGAATGGCGTGTCTCGTTGAAATTAAAATCTGGTGGAAGGATTCTGTAATCGATATTTCGCGTTTGCTGGTCGGTAAAGGGTGCAACTTATTCTTCCGGAACGATGTTAACCTTTGTGACACGAACGAAGCAACAAGTAGTTCGTTTCCTTTCTTCTCTCGTCAGCAGCGTCTCCGAATCGTTGCCATCAGGATTGTTCGAAGGGTACGGCTGGTCTCCGGTGATACTGTTCGCGTCACGATGGAAAAACGTCGTGCTTTCTCGTATCGTCCACATCCACGAACTCTCCTGTCGATGCTACTACGCTAGCGGAAATCTATCGCAGAATCTTCATCTCCGTCGTCGACTGAAAACGACAAGTTCTCCCGGTCCAAACTGCTCGATTATCTACGTAGGAGGCTAGTTTACGTCTCGAAGCTAGTTTAATGCTCGTCAGTCTAACGTTATTCGTCGATATCCTCGGTTATCAGCGAACGACACAGCGCGGAACACTCTCGAGAGTTCTCTCGGCCGAACGACTGGCGCTCTGTACGCGTTGGTCCAATATAAATCGCGATCACTTGCGTCCGATGGAACCGCGGCGCGGACAAGCGTGTCTCGACGATCACGATTCTCGTTTCTCGACATTCTCGGGTATTTCGTCGCGAAGCCGACCCGGACGTGTCCATCATGACCAATGCGCCGTTTCGTCGATCGCCGCGACGATCGTTCAGCTACGAGAGCCCGTGTTTATACGTTACAATACTTATAGAATCGGTCTCCTATCGCCTAATGCATTAATATTGAGACTGCGTGTACGTGTGTGTTTTTTATTTTACCTTTTTATTATTTTTTTTTTTTCATTTCTTTTAACTTGGCGTGGTCTTCCTGGCACTATAATGCACTTTTAAGAAATCTATATAAAAATATCGTGTGGAGTTGTCGTGTCCAGTACGTTGAGCCGCGACAGAGAAGTAGGGTAAAGAGACAGAAATAGGGAGAACGGTTGTCGTGTACACGGGGGTCAGGGAATACAGGGTGGATAGAATACCCGGGAGAGGGAGACGGAGGGTTGTTTTCCATAGAGGTAACACAGGGTCGACTGGGAAGAAGAGAGAAACGTTGGAGCTGGAGAGAGAGAGAGAGAGAGAGAGAGAGAGAGAGATTCGGTGGAGGCAGCCAGAGAGGAGGATAGAAGACAGAAGGGGAATGAGAACGTTTTGTGACAATTGTGTCTTTTTTTTTTTTTTTTTTTTTTCTTTGGTCCCGTTTCGCGTTTCGGAGTGGCCGCGAAACAACGCTTTCGAAATGAAACAATGACGGACAAGACAAACCAGGTCCCAACGTTTATCGCGGGAGCGAACGCTCGACCATTTCTGAGGGCAGAGAATAAGCCTGCTTCTTCTCTCGTCGTTGATTAACAAACTACCCTTTGTTCCTCCGCGGGGGTGTGTATGAGTGTGTGCGCGTTTTTCTTTTTCTCTCCTCGTCTTTGCCCAATTTCAAGAAACGGTCCGGAGAGCCATGCGACCCCTTTCCTTTTCGCCGGATCGATCTGCTCCTCTCCATTCTTTCGCCTTTCCTTTCTCCCCGAACACCCTCTGTCCGATCTGCCCCCAAAAATCTCGATCCTCGGCTTTTCGCCCTTCACCCCGCGTTTCTTCCTCGAGCTTATGTACTTATATCATCCCGATCATCGTCCTTCTCTCGTCGTCTACTCGTTCGCCTCGTTTCTCGCCTTCCTTCGTCTTTTCTGTCTTCTTTGTTCCGCTTTGTCCTCGCGTACGTGCGCAACGTTTCTCGGAGGTCTGAACATCTTCGGGATTGATCGCGTCGGATAGAACGAATCTCTGCACGCGGAGCGCGCGTGCAACGTAACGACGCTTCGCTCGCCGCGCTCGAAATTAATAGTACATTACGAAACAATGCATCACGGAATATATATCGTAATACGTTATCAATAACAAGTGTCGTCTCTGTGTATGCATATCCGTATGTATCCTCGTGTGTCTGTACGTGTGCGTGTGTACGTGTATATATAGTATGTATATATATGTATGTATGCATATAACGCGTACGAGCAGATCGCGTCGAAGAAATTAATCGTCGCGTCGCGTGACGCGATTAATTCCGTTGACGCAGCTCGTTAACGTACTCGTCCTGCCCCCTCCCCCCCCCTCCCGACCCGAACCCACCCCCAGATCACGTAGTCAACGTCAACGTTTAGTATCAATTAACGTAATTAACTCGATACGCCGACGTAACGCGTCCGGTACGTTTCCGTATCGGGAGATACCGGTGTGATCGCATTCGCAAACCTACCCTAGAGTCGGTCGGATGTCACGCGACCGGATGCACCGGCCACCCCCGACGGATTTACCGCGATAAGGTCGACCGGCGGCCGCGTGAACTTCCGTTCGGCCCCGTAAAGCTTTCACGGTCGCGCGCCGTGCATACACGCGAAGAAGAAGGACGTCTGCCTTCCGGGATCGTCTGAAATGGTCACTCGAAGTAGACGGGAAGTTATAAATCGATAAAATGGTACTCGCCATTGGGAGAGGGTAGTAAGAGATCCTTTGGTCTTGGAATTTTTGCTCGTCTCCGGCGTGCTTCTGGGTTTACCTCTGGTAGCTTTGGTACTTTGATATCGAGTATTTCGAGGAACACTATGGTGCTTTTAGAAAGGGGTTTCCTGTTCGACGTGACGTTTCAGTCGGTCTCGTCGCAGGTGTCCTTCGAGAATTGGTTACGGTTCGTTTGTTGGTATATCGTTCGATTAAACTATGTCTGCGTATGGTTTTCAGTGGGTGTACGGATGGTCCAGGTAATTATTCAATTTTATAAATATCCATTTGCGACAGTTTCTCTGACAGCCAATTTCATTGCCAATTAACTTTTTACAATTCAGGAGGAAAATAATGGTAAACGAAACGTATAATAAATCTTTGGAAATAACAGACTACGGCAAATTTGTAAAATAAAAAGGTATCCATAACATCGAGGAAGATTATAAACTTATTTTATATCATTTTAGTAGGAGTATTACGCATGTATCGTGACATTCGTCCGCAAAGGGTTAATAAATTCCAAATAATTTCGAAAGTGCATTCGAAAGAATGTTCCAATTAAAAATTTCTGATCGCGCAATTATCGAACGGCGTATCTATGGACGCCAACGTTCGAATACCTAAAAGAATCGAAACCATCGGTAAAGTGGTCCAAGGTATAGGAAGTTGGGTCAAGGTCGTCCGAGGGTCGCATAATTTCTCACACACGCCATCGAATTTGTATCAACCGGCGGTTGCTATAATCCCCTGCGGTCTCCGTTGCAAAAATAAATTTTTTCCAAAGAAACAACTTCCCTCTTGGATCCGTGTAACCGTCCCTTCGAGGCGGCGTTACATCATCATGCATCCCCTTTGAGCTGCAGCGTTTTCGTGGACAGCAATTTTCGATAAAATCAATATTTACGATGGACCATCGTCCACACACGCGTGACACTGTTTTTTAAAAAAAAAAAAAAAAAAAAAAGAAAGAAATTTCCCCCTTCGATGGAAACGTAGCCTTTGTACCCGTGCGCCATGTACATACACTTTGTATACGCTAACAATATAATATCCTATGTAACCTACGGACGTTAAAGCGGATAAGATCACTTTGCGTTCTCCCTCCATCGGCCCCGGACATTTGCTTCGTGGTCTCTCGGTGGCCCTTCAAGCTCGTCCAGCGTGATTCGACTCGGGGGTGCGGTGACAACGAAGACCTCGTCCTCGATTGACCTCTCTGTTCATATAGATCGACCCGGTCTTTCTTCTTTCTTTTCCTCTGTTCGTGTTCGGTAGTATTTTAGAAGGTATATCACGTAGTACAATCACCGGATGCTGTCGTTTATTTATCTTAACACTAGAACTACCAGAGAAGTTCCAGATATTTTTTAACGAAATTAAGGGTAATTTTCATTCGAGATAGAAACACGATTATACGTAACTATGTATCTATATTCCTCATACCGCCATAATTATTATTACTCGCGCATAATATATTCGACTACCCGTTATCGATTGGTAGTTATAGTGCTAAAGGAGGAAAGAATGGGAGGGTGTAAATGACCAATCTGAATTTTCTTTTTCCCTTTAAAGATAAGTGGTTCGCTATAAATCTTTCTCGATTTACGAGACGTCTGATAAGTCTCGGGAATCTCTTTCGGAAATTTTCATTTTGCGGGGCAGATAATTAAATATAAGATCGTTTGGGTCATCAAGTGATTGTACCTTACAAGCTTCCGACGTTACGTTAATCACAGCTCCGAAGAAATTATACAAGGTCTTTCACGGTGTCCTCCTGCGTGAGAAGGAAACGCAAGAATCAGCTCGCGTAGAGGAGAAGATAACGAGATAAGTGGAGCAACGTGTGCCAGGCGATTCGTTGCCGAATCGAAACGATTAAAAAATGTCGTTTGGAAACTCATTACGCGTGATCGTTTAAAATATTCGTAAAATATTCCACGCTATCTCTTCACCCCCTAGCACGCGACCCGAAGCGAAACGAAGATTTCGCATGACGAACACAGTGCCGCGTATTTCCACCTTAAAACGACTTATATCTCCCTTATAATCGCGTGAAAACGTTCGAATGTGAAGTTCGCTGTGCGCTCGTCCAGCTAAAGAGCCACCTTTGTCCTCGTCGAGGGGAGACGTACACGCGTTCCTCCTTCACGCGTAAAACGTTCAACACACCGTGTGCCTGTCCGTGTTCCTTGTTCTTTTTCCTCTTTCTTTTCTTCCTTCCTTTCCACCTTTTTCGTCTTTTTTTCCCATTCACGAGGTATACAGAGATAAGATGGAGTTCGTGTGTGTCGAATATATATTTAAATATTAAGAAAAAAGTTTTCAGGCACGCAAGTTGGGCAGGGGAGCAGCTCGCAGCAATTGGAAGAGGACGCTCGCGCCCGTGAGTCCCTCCCTTTCGTTCACGCGCACCTCTGTGAATCTCTAACCACGAAACTATGGATCGATCTTACTCCTCGTATATGCGTGTTCTCACGTGTGCGTGTGCGTGTGTGTACGTGTGTGTCTGCAAGTGTACGTGTACGCGTGTTCCTTTTTTCGGCATTTTTTATCCTTTTTAAGTAAGAAGACACAGTCAATCGGGAAGAGGATTGGACCCGTTGTTGATGCTACTGCAAGACTTTCGTTTTATCTGCGGGTATAAAAGTAGGCGAGTCATCTTAGTCGACGGTGGCCGCGAGGCTTGATTACTTGGCTCGGTGAAAATCTTCCGCTACCTGCCGCTGTTACGTATCCATCGAACGTAATGAAAGGAAATCGATGTCTAAATTAGGAGAGATTCAGACGTAGAGAGACGCGTAGCGAGTAACATCCGGACTCGGTTCGAAGCTTTAGGCAGTCTGCGCGCGAATGGGGCACTCGTTCACTTTCCCCACCGGGTCTCTTCGCATCGTCATACTTCTCAACCCCCTGCGAACGTCGTTGAAATCGCGAAACGTAACTCGAAGAAAGGAATAACCGAAACTTGGCGCAATGGCCTAACCCGTTAACGAAATACGCTATATATACACTGTAGAGAGCACCTAACGACTAGACGCATCGCCGCCGCACGGCCAGGCCGACTCTAAACCGCTTTGAACCACTTCAAACCATCGAACGCTACTCGATCGTCAGGCCCGCGAACACTGGTCAACGAATTCACAGTACACCTGAAGATGGACCTGAAGAAGCTTCCTATCCCCGACAGAGTTTAGCAACGGACAGAGAGACAGAGATTACCGACAGAGAGCCTAGAGAACCAGTTCGCGGTGGCGAGGGACTCGAAGGTACGCGAGCGTCGTTCAGGTCATCGAACACTATAGTTGACGACCTTTTAATAAGAGTGCTGCGGCTGCAAAGACGAGACTCAGCTGTGTGGAGACGTGTCGGACCCCTGACTGTTGCCCAGCCCTCCCATTCCAGATTGCGAGGTGAGCCTGGTGGCCGACTGCGAGGTCGTGGTCGTGGCTACCGTGGAATGTGCCAGACTGTGATGCCTTCCGGTTTCCGGCACCAGGTGAGGCGTACGACTCGAGACTGGCGGCAGGATCGAACTGGCCGGCCATGGGTGCAGGGACGTGGTGCTGGGCGCGCTTGGCACGCTCCTCGAGTGTGGCAGCGAGTTCGACAGATTGGCCAGAGGATGATGAGCCGACACGGAGATGGCCATCATCAGGTTGTTTCCGGGGGAGACCCCGCCACCGCCACCGCCGCCACTACCACCGCCACCACTGCCACCGCCACCGGCACCACCACCGCCGCCACCAGCCGTTGCCATCGCGACCGCGGTGTCAGGATGAAGGAAGTTCCGCCTTTGTTCCATGCGTTCCGCGTGCTGGGCCAGACACCTGGTCAGCTCCTCCGGTAGCAGCTCCAGCTGGGCCTGCAGGCCGGTCAGTTTCTCTTCTAGGCCGATCAGCCGGTCCTCCAGGCCTACCAGACGTTCCTCCAATGCGTCCTGACGCGTGCTCATGTCTGACACGATCTCGTACACCGTGTTCTGCGTCTGTTTGCAGGATGAGAGAAGTTACAGTTAAATTGCATCTCTTACACCGTAGAGGATATAATCGGACAAGGAACAGTTTAGGTATTAAAAAGGAAATATTGCTTAGTGGTCGCTACGTGCGTTGCAAGCGAAACTCGATGATCGAATTGAGAATGAAACGAAAACGTGAAACGCAGTTGCCACCCTTTACCGATTGCCAGTCACTGATCGGTTCACCCGAACCGAGACTGCTCTTTTTTGTCTCTCCAAACGCGAATTTGCTGTTAAGTAACGTATACCGAACAGTGGAAACCCTTCCCGCGTTTCACATTTCGTCTTACTCCAATTCCAATTCCGATTAATCAACTCGCATTGCCGCGTCTTAGGAAGCTTCGCTTCGCAAAAACTGAAGTTAATGTAGCCAATGTAACTACGCCAGGACTGAGATATTGGCTGGGTCTCAAGTTCGTGCGAAACTCTACGAAACTCTACGATGGTGCCGATGGGTGGCTAGTGAAACGAGCTAAAGCGACCAGAATCGTCGCTATCAGGCATCGTAAATGTATCTGACTCGCGATAAAGCGAACAATTGGAAATTTTAACGAATGATAATTAACGAACAACGAAGTTGGATGATCCAGCCGGAAAACAATATTTTTTGCGTCACGATGGATGATAGAGGTTTGGCAAACGAAGCGTTTGTTCGCGAGGACAAAAGCTGGTCGATCGATGCGATGAGATTCATCGACAAACCATGGCAAGCAAGTTTAATTGGATTCTAAGCTAGTTGCGCGGTACCTTGGCCATATCCGTGATGGTGTTGGCATTGTCCATTAATTTTCGCTGATCCATTTTGACTTTCCTGAGCCTGAAAAGTTCGTTATTACGGATGAGGATGTTAATCATACACCGTTTCACGGGATCCGTGTCACGGATGCCAATCAAAGTAGTCACGTGTGAATCGACTTACGCGTATATAGCCAACAGAAATTTCCGCTGATGCGTTCGGACACGTCCCGGATTCACGCGCTTCACCAGACGGGTGTGCTTGTAAATTAGCCATGTCTCGCGCAACACGTTCGCCGCGGCGTTTTTCAACTGGAACAGAACAGGTCTCGTTACTCGTGTCCCACTAACAGCTTCCTTATCCCCTTTCGATTCCGTGCTCTTACGTTTCTACCAACTTCGTAGTTGACAAATTGACAGACGAAGAACGAGAACGTATTCATAATTCCTCGACTCCTTGAGCATCGAATCGTTTGACAGCAAATTGGTTAAAAGTCGCGTAAACTCGGGGAATAAAGCAGGGATTATAAAATCAGGTTAGCAGAGGTTAAATTACACTTTGAATTAACCAATTATAATTCTTCGAATTTCTACAATCCTACTTAGCATCCCTCTTTTGCGACGAGGATGAAATAGATCTTGTCAATTTCACCGATAGAGATTAATTCTAATCGATTGTTTTAATTTTTCGTATATTTTCCATTAATGCACGAAAGGGTTACAAAAGTGATCGAGTTAATCGTCGCGTTCGAATGGAGATTCTTCAATCTCCGTGCAACTGAACACGAGGCACGCAGCGTACAGCGTTCCCCGTGGAAACGAAGAAGGGAAACTGGAAAAACGTTGTACACCTACTTCCCTCGGAATTTCCCTTGTCCATGGTTAATTGGACAAGAATCCAATATATCGAAGTTGCGATAAAGCGGGCTGGAAGGCTGCAATTTCAGAGACGTCCAATAATCGCTGGGTAGCGATCAAGGGGTGTTTATCTCGACGACTGGTGGGGGCAGCAGAGTTATCGCGGAAACAACGGGATCGCGGTTCCCCAGGCCACGTCGAATCGCGATTTTACCTGGAAGGGCGTGTCGCGAATTTTTCCTCATCCGATTTCACGTAACCGCGACTATCGTCGTTGCTTCTTAATATTTCCTCGTGGCTTATAGATATCACCGGCTATTAGTTAATTCAGTGGCTGCGGCTAAAGTCTTCGATCCAGAGGCAGGTTACGAGACGGCTGTCGTTCACATGCCGTTTGTCGACTGCGACAAGCCTGAATACTTCATAAACGCTCGAAATATACTCCTCCATTAATTGGCTCATCAAGGTCCCGGGGTTCCCTTGAAACTCGAGAGACGTGAGATTCATCGATTCACCCTTTAACCGCGGCTGACGAGTTAACTCGTCATTGGAAAATGGTTACACAATGCGCCAGAGGGAGAAACTCGTGGCGGGAGGTGAACATTTTCTGTCTCGATCACTTCGAGTTTGAACATGAAATAATTCTTTAACTTTCTTTACGAGTCCGAGCAAACATTAATTTTCGTATTCCGACGAACGTTGAATTACTTCGGTCGTGAATTCGCTGTAAAACATTTTTAATTGCCATTTAGAATCGCTTTATTTTACTTTATCGTCGTCATGGTGGCATAATGTTTCCAGACATTCCTCTTCGTAGCAGCCATAGTGTTCAATAAAATCAATTTTCGTTCAAATTATTCATTATCGAGGAACATCCATCTTTGAGTTCCCTATTGCTTAATTATGATATTCCTAGTGCGAGTTGTGACATGTCTCATTTATTATAGGCACGACCGATATTTATGCTTCGTTTTCGCGAATTTTCCCTGCCTTTGGAGCATGCTTTCGATAAGTATAAGATAATTCTTCGGTTAGAAGATCGAAGTAGCGGAAATGGAGCATAATGCCCTTTAAATTGTTTAAATTGTTACGGTTAAAAGTTTTAAATGACAAATACGAGACTTCCAAAATGGCCGATCGATGTTTCAGGTCAGGCTTCTGGTCTCGCACTTCTCTTTCTCATTTTTCACGTGTTTCCGCGAAGGGGTGCAGAAGGTCGAGATGCAGTCCTTGCCTTTTAAGATGCGATTTCCTTGTCCAAGGAACGACGCGAGCTGGCCGATCGATCCCGACGCAAGCTGACCATCAAGAACGGATAGAAACGACAATGACACATTAGACGACCTGGTCGTTTCGCGTCCGGCAGGGAAACACGAGCGGCGCTTCTCTCGTTGCGGGAGATTCGCGTCGGTCAACGTCGAGATATCGTGCTGGATATCGAAACTGTCGCGAATCCGAGATTTTCTCGTGTTCAGCGCTTTTTGACGCGCAAAGTAGAAATTTCACGTGTCGACTGCTGGACGGAGTTGTTTTAATTTTCTTCATTTGCGTCATGGAGATTGATACCGGGACAGCTCTAGCTGTCATTCCCACGTTTTCGTTTTACATATTTTCCTGACAACCATCGCCTCTAATTTATTAATAATTTTAATTTTTAGACATAATTTTTTTTCAATTTCTTCGTAGAAATTTAGAAAATTCAGCGATACAGCGATTAGCAAGTTTTACTTTCGAAATAATAGTTTCTAATGTTTATGTCTAAGAATATCAAAGTCGGATCTTATCTTGAAATTATAATGAAAAACTTTATTGTTGGAAAATTAAAATTGTCGAGGAACTCGATTGAAAATTCAAAGGCTGAATGCGTGAGAAAATTATAGGAGATGGACATTATTGAATTTCTTCTTTAAAGTCCCGAGAACGTAAAGCAAAGCGGCCAAGTATATATTAAACGTCATTCTAACGATGGTGTATCGATCTTTAAAAATTCCGCTAGGTAAAATTAAACTGTGCAACTTGACTTGTTAAATTGCTAACTTCTAGCCTTACAGGCATAGGTAAAGTTGTAAGGTCTTGCTTTGAACATACAAAATTTAACAAACAACAACATTCGGGAACCCCAGCGACGAAGCAGAGTTCGATGTACAGTCGTCACATATGAATACCGTTTAAGAAATTTGAAATAAATCGAATCTTCGAGATCTGTAAATGTCGCATAGTCTCAAAGGTTACACCATGCTCGAAATTGTCCATATCGAATTCCGACATATCTATCTTCCTCGTTCTTACATTAAAAATTTGTAATAAACTTTATCTTAAGGAATACTAACGTTTACGGATAAACAAAAAAATTACTTTCTTCAATTTCAAACTCGATTTATTCACAAATAAACGAACAGCTTCCCAAAGCAACCCCTTCGCTTGTACCGTGGCAATCTCCGAACTCTAGAGAACTAATCTCGTCGATTTCTCTGAAAACAATTCCAACAGCAAGGATTCTAAAGTTGTTCTCGAAATCTCCCATTTAGTGTTACAAGAAGCATCGATATGCAAATCTATATCCACGTATGCGAATCCCACGAGACGGTAGGAGCAGATGCGTCTTACCCTTTTCGTTAATTGCGTATCCATCATAAAGTTATGAACGTGCTTCTCCGCCCTGGTGAGCTCCAGCTTCCGGGAAACGACCGCCACCAGCAAGGCCGTGCATCCGGCGCCCTAAAACATCACGAAACATACCTGTGAACTGGAAACTATGCACTTTACCTTCGGTTACGGAATCACCAGCTCTCGTTAAGTACAAATTAATTTCGCAGAATCTTCGCAGCCGCCGTTACGGCTGAAAGGATGGAAAAGAAAAATCGGAAATCTACGCAGGAAATAAATTCACAAAGATGCGTCCTTTGTACTACCAATATTTCCTCTCGATCTCGAAGAGACGGTAGTTTTTAACTTAACCGTAATTCACTGCATCGGAGAAAATTATTTAAGTTACCGATACCTTCTCGATCAAAGGGCTCGCGTTGCATCACAGGTTTCCGAATCTTTTCAACCCCCAGCAGCGCGACAATTTTATAAGGACTCCGCGTTTCCCATGGCAGAGACTTCTCCGAGAAAATTACTTCTTCTCAGCGTGGAACTTCATCGAGTACCCACGGACTCAAAGCGAGTCGAATTCCAAGGCCTTTCATTCGACTGTCTCAGGTTTGCGTCTGTTTGCCAACCAACGACACCGCGGCGATGGATTTTTATCCGATAAAAGGTTTCCAAAGCGACTGTTTCCTCAGGCAGAGGAAGTTCCTCTGGGAGCAAAGTCTACAGCGGTAAGTGGATAAAATTTCATGGCTCATCGAATGTCGCGTGTCTCACATTCGAGGTTACCATCGCGAAGTTAGTCCCGCGTCGCGGCACCAGAGGCCTTCACCTCTCTGATGGCCGACAGGAATTCCTCTCCGCGCGTTGACGAACTTCCCACGTGACCAATAACGAATTCCAAACGCGAACACCGGGTATTTCGCCCCGATTAGGGGCAAACTTTTCCGTCGTTTGTCGTCGCGTGGAATTGTATTCGCTTCGCGGTATCGACCCCCCTTTATTCGCTTTCGTTGCACGCGTAATCTGTTCTCCTCGAGACCTGGGGGACGTGGCGGACGTGGCAGAGAACCGATTCACTGGCAAAATTCGGGCCACGAACCGGCAATATCGCCGCGGTCTCCTCCATTTTCCTCGGGGATGATTCTCCGAGAGTAGCTGATTCGTCAGGGGTACCGTGTCGCGAATTTCTTCCGTACATTTGTTCCAGCCACGACACTGTAACCATTCCTGGGAATCGTACGCGGAGACCTCGAAAGAATTCTATGTCTCACGGAAATTAGGTTTAGGTGTCGGAAAATGGCCAGTCTTGGCTCTTTTCGCGAGGCCAATACGCTGATTGGTACGGGAATTAAGTATAAACGTTTTCCATAAATTCGTTTAAGCCGCGAAATTGTCCTCGCGGGTCGATTAATTCGATAGAACCACCCGGTAGAGGGAAACGAGGACCAAGGCGATAAGCGCGAGCTCCGCTGGAACGTCTAGCGCATCGAAAGCGTTTGTCAAGAGAAATTTCACGGGAAATTGGCCACGACGACCAAATTGGTTAACGATTCGCGGCTACGAGCCTCCCAATTCGGTGAATTAACATCAGGAACAGAGAGACAGTAACAATAAGGAACCAGGCGCATCCCCAATGGAGAGATTATACCGGCTGTCGCGTTTATCGTCACAAAGTGTCGCTCAGAATGCATCGTAACTGCACTTGGCGCGATGCTGCGATCGATAACACTTGGTCTCGCCTTCTGTATCCTCGAAACATGCTGAATTTTCCGTTGAATATGTTTAGGGGGGATTTCTGCGGGATTTCCCCGCGTCTCTTTGTCATAATTGCCTGAAAGGGGTTGAAAATTCGGGACGTTCGGTGTTTCCAATTATTATTTGCGAATTCTGCCAGAATCGAATGTGTCCATTAATTACAATTGGTTCAGGTAGTACGTTTCCCGACATTCTTTTTACGGGATAGTGGAAATTAATCCGAGATTCAATAACGAGAGCTGTGAAAGATTGGAAAGTTGAATGTGTTTAAAGGGGCGCGAAAGGTGCATGCAAATCTCGCGAGAATTTCTATATTAAACTTTGGATCTTGGTCTTACCATTATTCCAGTGGAAACGGCTATACCTCGACCGCAGTACGTGTTGGGCACAATGTCACCGAAACCGACGCTCAGAAACGTGATAGCAATGAGCCACATAGCATTAAGGAGATTCGCGTGCTCCTCGTCGTGAAACCTGCCGCCGCAGAACGGAAAACAGGGTAAAATATTAGTTGACGTTCTTCAGACTCTCCGGCAAATGATCGTGTTTCTCGTCGATTAAACGTTCCATTAGTTATTCCATATCGCGACAGGGAAATTTCGCTCCAACCCACATCTTTGAAACAGATATTCATGGGCAACAGGAAATTATCCGCGAAGCAATTCTCTATTACAGTCGCGAAGAATTAAATTCTGCCTTTGGGTGTTTAAATTTCAGCGATAAAAAGAAACACAGTAAATTCGTGGAAATTTTAATAAAGTTTGCAACTATTCTAAATGAGTTGCGTACACCTTCCGTGTGACTCGTATTTATATCAAAACCAAGTCTGTGGAATGCAAATTACTGTGTTTCGAGTTACTTTAGTATTTACATTTATAATTAAGGCGAGAAAGCACAGTGGAAAACTGCTGTGCATACGGAAGTACCGAAAAGGCGGAACTTTTTATCCCACTATAGCCCGGGAAAGGTTAGAAATATCGCGCCAAGTTGCTCGGACATGTTTTTCAAGCCGTTAGTAAGCAAATAATTTCGATAAACTCGGAACAGGAAGAAACGTGGGCAGAAGATCGCGGTAGTTATCAAAGTCTCGCGAGTCGGACGCGTCTGACCATAGACGGACTTAATCTACTTCCACCTACGCTGTCTGCCTTTCTTTCTTTCGCTTGATAAATTACACCTTGCTATACTTTCCTGCCGTCATTCGCGCGCGTATAGACCTTAAAACACACTTATACTCGATGTGTAAGGATGTTTAATTTGACGTTTAATAGTTCGTCGCAGAGTTTCTCGACGATCATGGTTGACATTTAGAGTGACATGATTGATCGCGACTGTACGCATAAACAATTTCCATAGCGAGGACAATTCAGTCGACACTCGGAAACTACTTTTCAAAGAACTTTCTTTCTCTCGGAACACGGTTAAATACGATACTTGCATCGTATTTACTCTTCAACGCTCTATTCTCACTGGTTCCTGGTCAACAACCTTGTACAATACAAGGAATATAATCGTTAATCGAACAAAGTTCAGACTTCAAGGTTAAAAGTTAGAAGAATTAAAAGAACATCGAGTCGGAAAGCTCAACCCTTATTTTTCCCCTTACAACCCTCTTTCAGTCTCACCTTCTAAAACCACGAAACGAACCTTTATAGGAGATTCACGATTGTCCTTTCCACGATCAATTTGGATCACTTAATCGTTTAATTCCTCGTTTCTCGAATTGTCAAACCTAACCCTGACACATGCACACGCGCGATTTACATGACAAGGGAGCGAATCAAAAATCATTACGTATGCGTTTCCCAGAACGAACTCGCAGCTGGAGGAGGAGAAATCGAAAGATTAACGACGCGAGTCCCTGTTATGATAATTCCAGCGTTCTGCATCCCGATGCAGCTTCGTTACGAATGCGTGCACCGGTAAACGAGGCCTTTTCTTCCTCGTCCAGTTGACGAAATTCATTATCGGAAATCGTTAAACCGGTCGGGACATCAAAATAACACGCGCGTCGACTAATCCCGCTCGTTAAACCGCGCCGTTCTAATGGGACAGCTTGCGTTACAACGGATTCTCTTTAGCGCGAGGTCCCTTTTACAGCTTGTCAGAAGCTCGATCCCGGCTGACTTTGACACGGCGTTTGAACCGGTCTCGCGGATCTCTACTTCGATCGCCACGAATTTATAAACCCACGCATGACCGCGTCTCGGTTTTCGCTATAAATGGCGTCTTTACACGCTCATTAGCCGGTTAATCGGTCCGTTTCACCAGTGCAAGTGCTTTGTATACACTCGCGGAAGGCAAAGCGAATAAAAAGCGAGGTTCCATTGTAGCGGCTGAACGAGAGTCGCGGCTGCAAGCTCGCCGAGTACAAACAAAAGACGCGTCGCTTCCGGAAGGTGAAACGGAAGCGAATAACGCGCGCGTTCCTCTTACAGAACGCGCGATTATCAGACGTCTGCCACGCGTTTGTGCTTGACATATTTTTAATCGACGCGGAGACACGACTCTTCCGGTTTGCGGATCAAACGCTTACCACGCCTCGCTAGGAATCTTTAAACACGTTAGACGCCACGTCGGTCCCTAGGCTTTCCGTTCAGGCCTCACCGGTCCGTACGGCCCAGAAGGGCCCGCGTGACGGCTAACTATGGCGCGAACGGGAGGGCACGTAAAACCAGCGTGGCGTTCAACGTGTTAACACTTTATCGACCGGTAGCCGATTAATCGGCTTTTTGTCCCCAACGCTCACCGACCGGTGGCCGATTAATCGGTTACCATGGCAATTAGCAAGCATTTGTTACTTCGTATTGAGATACTAGTTGCTTTACTTTGTAAGCTCCCATATTTTTATAAAATTTTTAAATATTGTAATATTCCCACATTACATATATTTCCGCGCGACAGTCTGATTGTAAGCAGAAACAGAGCCGGTGCCAGGGAAGATCTGCGACTAAGTGGCCGGTGAGAAGGGCATAGGATGTTGACCCGCTACCGGTCGGTAAAGTGTTAAGATTCTAGCTCATCCTTGCCGAACGATCGTAACTTCTGCCAACGCGTCTCCTTCCTCTTTATTCACCGTAACGCGCTCGAACGCCATTAAACGTAATTCCACGCCGTATACTTTATCAATTGCTGTACCCTTTTTAATTAGCCCCGTTACTAAGACACGTAATTGGGTTACGGCGATGTTACCGCCGAAAGTGTGCGGTTTCCTCGCGAAATAATTGAAACGGAGGGAAAATGGCGGAGGATGGCAGAGGGTGGAACTTTCGGGTACCGTAATGTCGTATACATTCGGCGGTACCTTGCCTCGCCGACTTGCTGCTACACCGAGTCAAGGACCATGGAAGAATTTGCCAGAGTTGGATCAGAAACCTACAACTCGAAGAAACTTCTACGACTCGTGCTTTTCCTTTGAGATTCGGCTGCATTTAAAGACATCGCGCTTTGCAGACGTTTACAGCGTGCCATAAAGTAAAAATTATCCGTGGAAAATATCCCCGGTGGACGTCGTAAGAGTTAATCGTAAAACGTGCGACGGTAAACACGAGTAATCCAAAGGACGATAGACGAGGATAATCTCGAGAACTCGAGAAAGGTGATTCGAGGGTGACACGCTATTGGTCGTAATGTGCCGCATCGTTAAAGGCATCAAAGAACGTTAACGCGTTAGATAAGACAGCCGACGTCATGAAACGAGGGGGTAGGGGTGCGATCTGCTGGATTACCCGACGAAAAAATATGATAACGCCGGAGATAAATGTCCTAAAACGAAAACCTGCCGTGGGTGCTGATGACAATGGCGAGGAGCGTCGAAGAGAATCGATCTGATCCACTGCATCCATTACCAGACACCAATTTCGTCATTTTAACATATCGAACGTCGGACAGGTGGATGGTGGACATTTGGTACCAAGGACTGTGTATTAGACCCTTGCATAATACGAAAGACACGTTCCATACGAATTCTGCTCTAAATGCAGGTGTTTCGTTGCTACTATTTCCTGTACTAATCGAATTGAAATCAAAGTTAAAAGTACAATTGAAAGGGTTCTCGTGGAAACGGAAATAGCGTAATAAAATAAAGTCCGACTGTATAAACGTGACCAAGAACTCGAGGAATTTTACCGTTTCGTTAAAAGAAATCAGTGCAATCCACAAGTGATGTAAGTTAATTTCGCCGCGGCGTTGGCCGCGTTAAAGGATAGTCGACATAAATCTAATTCTCGCCTCCTTCGATGCAACGTGCCGCTGTTTCGCAACAAATTCCCCAGCATCCCTCGAACTTTGCAGCCACGTCGACCGGTGATCTTGGTAAAATACGGCCCGACTCTATCGTCGTTTTCCACGCACGAGAATAAAGAGATGCAGGAAGCTTCCGACCGAGCTCTCCTCACACGCGAATCGCTGGTTCTCCAGGGAAGGATCCTACTTCCTGGAGCGGGTACCTCGGCTCTCGCGTCTAAAATTCTAATTCCGAGAAAAACGAGGGCTTTGGGGAAACGAGATGACCGGGAATGGAGAAAGAAGTATCACGAAAGAGATGGGGATAGGAGGGAACGTCCCTTAACAAGTTTCACCGACTTCTCCTCCTGTTTTGTATCACGAGATTATGCAGATGTAGGTCTTGTGCAAAGCTACGAGACTGCTTATTTCTTTCTAATTTTTCCGCTTCTTCGTTTTCGTCAAAGCACAGCTTAACGATCGAATAAACGTTTCAACGTGTCCCTCGCGGATGTCGCCATTTTGCGCAACGCTGTCGAACTTCTCGCGAGTGGAATTTTATGAAACGGAATTGCAGAAATTTTGCAACAGCAGGTAACTACGATTGTTTGCAACTCTCGAGTATCGATCGGCAAAATTACGAAGATTGATACCTTTTAAAAATTTTTGGAAGGTTGTTGCGGAAAATGTTACCAATTTTATACTAGAGAAGCTTGGAGTCTGCTTCGAAAAAGCCTTCGAGTGCAAAGGGTTAATAAGCATTCCGCCAAACAGACAGATGAAATTTATATAGTCTAGCTCCACCCCTGTATCAGTCTCGTGCAATCTTTCCGGCTCGTCTGCTCGTCGAAGCGGCGTTATAAATTCTCGGTAGATTCCATCGGGATTCAGCAGAAGGCATCGAGAAGTTTCAGCGAGGACTGCCGGAAGTGGAGGCAAAGGGCCAGAGGAGAGCCTCGACAATACGTACGTGGACAAAAATTTAACCCTCCTTCTCTTGGTCGGATGCAGAGACGAGCGAAATATAGAGGAAGAGGAGCGGGTGACCGTCTTATTTAAGGGCAGAAGACCGGAAGAGGGGTCTATTCATCGGAGAGAGAGAGAGAGAGAGAGAGAGAGAGAGAGAGAGAAGAGAAACCCGAAGGAAGGTTTTATCGAGAGCAACGAGAAGAATAAAAAAAGAAAATCTCGAGGCTCCGTGCTCTTATATTGGCTTAGCAAGATTGATCGTTTCCATGCCCTTTACGATTTCCTAAATCGGCGCCGCTATTTACAAGAGAATTTAATTATACGACGCCCGGCAATCTCGACGTCATAGTAAATCCTTCATTGTCGTTTTAACAATCAACCCCCGTGCTCTCTTCCCTTTGTCGTTTGAACCTTGATCGCGGAGATCTTCGTGTTTGCATCGGGCTCGTCGATCGTTTAATCCGGCCATTTATTAACCCTTATCAACTCGACGATTTGCTCGGTTGGAAAAGTTGCATTTATCAATTTGTCGGATTAACGCGGGCGAATTGAGCTGAAAGTGGCTTATATAGCGAAATGTTTGGCGGACTTACCTCTCGCACTGACGCAACGTCCACGAGGCGATGATCCATAACGAGACCATGAAGACGAGTAACACGGTTCCCGGGCAGATGGTCATCAGAGTCTTGAGGACGAATCTGGTGTTGAAGTTAATACGATTCAAGGCCCCTATGCTGCGCGACGAGGCGTCGGTGAACAGCTTCGAGTGCAGCAGCATGACGCGACAGATGAGGTAGAGTCTGAAGAACATCGGCAGCGACAGGGTGACGTCGTACGGCACCCATTTCGAGCCGCTGTTACCGCCCTTGTTCGCCAGCTTGGTCGTCCAAAGGAAGTAGTACTCCCCTGGGATCGGGTGGATCGCGCAGATTAACAACTCGATCGAAATCTGCGCGATCCTCTGCCAGGTCATCGCGATCCGCCAATCGTCCGCGCAGTTATCGATCATGAACAACTGTTGACAGAAATTCAATTTTCCGTTACGGTAACCATCGTCGGGACCAACCTTAGATGTAATTAAAATCCAAGTCGACACAGGGGATCATTTTCTCCTTTCATTTCTATCCGTCTTTCGTCGCGTTCTTATTATCTACGGGTTCAACGATACCTTCCTACCTTTACATCAAATTCTGCTTACTCGCGCGAATTTCCGTGCGCGTGCGAGGCAGGCACAGCTGTACCAGTGTGCCAGGTGTCCCTGTAATTGTTTCACGGATGCAGACACGTGCAAAATTCGATGTAACAGTGCCGAAAGATTTTTGCTAACGTCTCGAAAATTAAAGCCGACCCCTACGAACACGTATGGGGAAAGTTAACACCGGCAAACGAAGATTCACGCGGTATACGATACATCTACTTCACCACTGATCTTCACGGGTAATCAGTGATATTATTACACGCGCAATTCGATTATTCCTGCACCAACAGAGATGCCATACCGACACTTTTGTATTGTATCATCGCGACACGAGTGGCGGGCATAGATAAGTTACTTCATTTGTACTCGTCGCGGTTGTTTCCTCGGTTTTTCCTTCCTTCGCTATCAGCCCACACCGACGCTATACCCTGTGATCGTGTTCCCGCGACACACGATATAACCGACTTGTCGAACCGCTCGATAGAGTAAATAATAAAACAGCCGCGTTATTTTTCAACTCGACCCGAGGGAGAATTCGTGGCCGGGTAAATGGCGCTGAGAATGCAAACGATATTTCACCCCCAAGGTCAAGTGCATCGCGAAGATCGAAAGTCGTCTTACAGGGTGGAACTCGGAGAACAGAACTGTATTCTGCTTTCCGAGGAACAGTCGAATTCCCATTTGCAAAATCGAAGCACGCGTTTCGCGACGAGAACTGCGCAAGGGGTAGGTGATGGGGTGGGGGGTAAAACTTTGCGGGAAGAAAATTGGGTCTTGTTCGTCGGAAATTGCGTTAAGATTCCTTTCTCGAGCCAAAAGGTGCAAAAAGGGCGCACGAAAGGTGCAAAAAGGGTCCAAAATCGAAGCACGCGTTTCGCGACGAGAACTGCGAAAGGGGTGGGTGATGGGATGGGGGGTAAAACTTTGTGGGAAGAAAATTGGGACTTGTCTGTCGGAAATTGCGTTAATATTCCTTTCTCGAGCCAAAACGTGCAAAAAGGGCGCAAAAAATGACGGCAACGAAATAACCACCGTAAAATTCTCGAAATATCGCGGGAAACGTTCGCGGTGCATCGACTCTCGTGTTTTATGAGATATAATTCGTCATTGGGATAACGGTGGACGGTGGAATCTCGTTCTTCGCTCTAGCAACCTTTCCGGTTCGTATCGATAAAACGAATTACGACGGTTTCGCGGAGAGTGTAGCTAGGTCGCCAGGGTGACGGAGGACGCGTTCGTATTTCAGGGCTTTTTCCGACTGGATTCCAGCCTTGGCACGGGGTCCGCGTTCTGCATTTTACGGCCAATTTGTTGCGCGATACTGGCTTAGCATCATCGCGTGGAATGCTTCAAGCTTTTGCCACTCTACGTTTTGCAGCACCAACAGTTGCAGTTTATTGCACTGATCTCCGCGAAGATACGAAATAGCGGGGAACGATGGGAACTATTTCTAGGGAACTTATTGCGCAACTATCTCCGGCTCTGATGAAAATGTAAAGCTGTAGAAAAAAGCGTTGCTATAAAATTCTGGAACGAGAGGAAGCGCGATATAACTGAGAGATATGAGAAAGCTCGATATATCACTCGACGGCAGAAAGGAAATATATCGCGAAAATTCGCAAACCATTATTTAGCTTCTTAATTTAATTTTCGTAAGCATAGCTTCCTTTCTTAAACGAGCACGAAATTCTTCCTCAAACGAAAAGCTCGCGATAGTCGATAGAAGGATAGAGAGCTATACGCGAAATGACTGTACTATGGAAAATTACCACGACACAAAGTAACTTTCACTCTCAATTCCATTCGACGTTCATCCCACGCACAATCTCCCTTAAGACGTACACACATACGTTCTACACGTGTATATACGTATACACCAACACCTGCGTGTTTTCTCTATTCTTATTTTACAGTCTCTTTTATCCAGCCCAGACAAACGACTAAAAAAATTCCAGGCCGTGCCCGATTACGCCCACACCAACCCCGGGCAGCCATTTTCTCTTTTCACACCCTAATCTCGAGCTTTCGGTCCTTCTACGCATCTCCGAATCCAGCCACTCGCTATAAACATTCGCATCGAATTCCCCCGTTCGCATATTTCAAGCTTACACCTCTCGGACATATTTCGCGTTTCACACCCGCACGACACCCCTCGTTGGCACCGATTCCGTTCGAAATCTCGAGCAAGGTTTCTTCCTTCCTCGAGTCTAGCTCGTATCACACCGAGTCCTCGCGATTATTCTAATTACGCGCTCGAAGTATTCCAGCAGACATCCTTACTATTCCAACATCCTTGCCGTTCGCGATAATCAATACCGAGCGTTCGAAGAACTTGCAACGGAATTCGAAGAACGTAACTTGGCTGGCCTAGAAGAGCGTTTTTTTTTGAGCGTCGGAAAACGAAAGTCCGCGCGGAAAGTGTGACAGAAATCGCGGTCCCGAAGAAATAGGACAACCCTCGTCTGGTCTACCCTGCTTATTACCAAAGGGAATCACCGAGTCAATTCTGGAAGCACCTAGAATCCCGATCAAAGGAAGAGATTAATCCCTTCGTATCCAGCCATGAACCCATTAATCGTCCTCGGCATCCCTCGCCCCTCTTCGCGAACCTCTCGATTCGTAATTCAACGACCGCCACTCGTCGTCGATTAGCATCTGCTCGTGGTCCAGGCTGTTTCAAGGCCACCGTGGTCGCGTTTCAATCGGAATACCTCGTTCGCAGGCCGATCGTTATCGGCGGCCGGCGAAAATTCCGGCAACTTTTCCGCCGCTCGTCGCGCACTCCAATTTGCTAATAACGAAGAGGAAACTCGGCCAGGGTGGAAGCGAAAGAGACAGGGGCGGGAGAGAAGCAGCGGACGCGAATCGAAAATCAATAAATTCGAGCCGAGCCACGCCACCACGGGGACAACGATG
Source organism: Eufriesea mexicana (assembly GCF_001483705.2). Taxonomy (NCBI): domain Eukaryota; kingdom Metazoa; phylum Arthropoda; class Insecta; order Hymenoptera; family Apidae; genus Eufriesea; species Eufriesea mexicana. Next base: position 354,701 of record NW_016909009.1, on the reverse strand, counting down.
CATCACGATTCTAGAGGGATTGCTACGTCGATCAACGCGCCCCTCGAGGACAACCCTTTCGTTTCGCCCAGCAGTCAGGTGATCCCGGCAAATCTGCGCATGCAAATCGTTGATAAACGACAATCAACAGGTGCTGAAAGGTCAACGGGCCATTAGGCTCGAATCCAAGCGTTCGCCGCTGCGAAACGCGGCAGACCTCGTTCTCATTCGTTTGCGAGGGGACCGGTGTGAGTCGCTTAAAATTAGACCGTCTCTCCTGCTCTCCATTTAACCCCGGCTCCCTCTCTCTTTGTGACGTCGAAACGTTCATTGAGAACTGGTAATTCGACGGGAACGTGTACCCTCGAGTTACGTGACTTGTTTCTGTCAATAGTTGAGCGTTCGTGTTGATAGAACGGGTGTCGTTCATGTTTGCCAGTCGGTTTGTACGCTTTTCGGCAAATCGCTCGGATTCCTTTGTTGATACACGAGGGCTAATTGCTCCGTAGTCCCTGCTATTATTTTGTTTTCAAAATTGCTTTTCCGTGGCTGTCGGTGGTCGCGGATGGAACCTCGATGGTCGTCATATAACGATACGATAAAATTCTAAAATTCTAAAAATTACGAAGATCGAAGGGTTAAAAATATAGCGTTCGTGGGAACACCGTGTAATTTTCATTTGGAGTTATATTGACCCGGGAAGGACAGCAGGGTTAAACGGACCGCGTAGGTGGCTCCACCGTCGTGCCTATCTACGCCTACAGCGGAAATTTAATGACGGCTGAGGAAATTTTATATGCCGGGAAAAGGGCACTTGCACCGTGATTGATGTCCTTTATCGCAGGAGAGTCAATTGCTACGTCGTGTTCGGCGATGTGCTCGTGCTTAATGGAGAATGCGCTTAACCTCGCAAATTCGAATAGCAGTGGATCTTAGGGCAACTATTATAGAAATATGGAGTCTAATCGAGTGTTCCTTTGAACCAATCTTCCTGGAGGCGTAACTGTCTGCAATGTCTGGATACTCCCAGGCAGATGACTCCATGTATCCCACGCCATATCTCGATCTTTGGCGTGGAACGCCAAAGATAGTTACCGGAGATTCCTCGAGAATAGGTTTGTTCATAGTTACTCGTGGAATACAGAAAACTCTCCTTAATGACACCTCTTGATTCGTAACAAGGTCTTCATTCACGAACGAAATACTGCAAAAAAGTGCCCCGCGTTTTTTTCTTTTTTTCTTTATCGATATGCAAATGAAGGCAAGGTATTAACCCCGAACAGCAGTTTTATCGGTGAATTAATTTTTGTAACACTCTTATTGCCATCGATGAAAATATTACCGTTCCTATAGCGGCGTGAGTAGAGCGCGAATGGTTGAAATCAATAAACAGTTGATAAACCGTGAAAGTTATAAATTCGAGAAACAAATACTCCGTTCTGTCTCTATACCTGTCACATAGCGGCCCATCAAAGTATCCCAAATGCCGGAACTCTTGCTGGTCAAGAACAGAGGAGTGTCGACGCGAATATTAAACGTCACCAAAATTCGCTGCTCGCTTCAGGGTCGTCTCCCAGTTTCCCCGAAAAACCTTCCTTCCGGCCAGGTTATTACGCTGTCTGTCATTCGAGGCAACGTTCCGCGATGTACAGTCACGACACGCCGCGACGGTTCGTTTTGAATTTTCAACGAAAAATATCGGGGACAAGTCGACAAGCTCCGAATGATATCGAGTGACCGGTGACAAAACATTGTTTTCCCTTTTTTCTTTTTTTCTCTCTCTCTTTTTTCCTTTTTTTTATTTCCTTCTTTTCCCGATAAACTAGAGCGAGATGATTTCGCGTTGCAGCATCCGAAACAAAAATTCGGCCAACCTCGTTCGACCGTGGAACGTTCCTTGTACCTTCAGAGAGCGGTGATAACGTTCGTGTCGTTGCATGGGTTAACCGGAAGCTGCAGGAATCGCGGCTTCCGCGGCAGCCATTGGCATCCGTGACCCGTGCGATTTCCTACTAGAATGCGCGATATTACCTCGAGTTAGTCGAATCTTATTCCTTATTCCTTATTCGCACATCGACCAATAAAAACCTGACTGGGGTGGTTTAACGACGACGAGAGAGACGATGCTAATGGGTAGCGTTATTCGCGCGTTAAACTCGAGTAGTTTACTTTTTGGGGGTAATTGAGATGAAACAGACAGATTAACTATTTCGTTACCGAAGATGATTATGATCACTTAACCTTGAACACGTATAATATAGCAAGGATGGTTATCGTTAAAATTTTGCATCAGCAACCATTTCGGTTCAGTACATTCTGGTTCCATATTTCTAGGCTAACTTGCTTAATTGCCTCCATATATATGCGGTAATTTCATTAACGCTGTCCAATGTACGTGCATATTCTTGTTCAGAAACTTGTACAAAATTTTCCGATTACCCCATACCGTCTAAATCGTATTCCACGTTCTATATCCACTCGTTCGTAGTCGGAACACGTCTCCAACTGTTATTCGAAGTTTCGCTCTATTTTTATTAACGGAAACTGGAAATTAGAGCAACTTTTGAAACAAAAGTCCAATGTCCATACCGCAAACGAATAGCAATGAACAACGACACGAAATACGAATATATCGATTCTTCCGTTCAGCCCAAAACACGATTAATATCCTTCCTCGCTTGTTTGCTCTATTGTTTGCTCTTTTGTTTGCCCGAGTCGGTTCAATAAGGTGGAAAATGAGAAAACAGGCGCGTAGAATAGCCCCAATCAACGTTCTTCTCTCGACAAATTCACAAGTTTGACCCAATCACGCAATGGCGCCGCAATAAGGGTAAGCCAAATATTTGTATCAAACACGGTCCGTCATAATTACCCGACAAACTTCGCGTGGGACCGAGCAAATTGTACCGCCAACATGGCCGGCCTCAAAATTCCCAGCGACAACGTTTCGTCGCAATTAACGAGAAACAGCAAAGACAAACGTAGTCGAAGACACGTCACCGCTGTACTTCTTTGATGTAATCATTACGATGAAGCCGCAAATACGGTCGAGGACACGAGGAACACGACAGAGGCCGTCTGCTATCCCGAAAGTAATCCACGAAATTAGAAGCGGCCAGGATCGTGGCGCGAACCGCGTTTCCGGCCGAACTCGCTTATGAATGTGTACCGTTTCCGGCCAACCTGGTCCCGTTTATATGGCGACCACGAGCAAATCGGCTTTCGTGCACGCGTCCCGACGACATTCCGACGTCTTTCCGGGATTATCCTCGTAGATTTCAACGTCCACCCGGCATTACGCTTAATTAAACGGCGAACGCTTAAACATGATACCCTTGAGCCAAGGGGGTGCTTTCATGTCGCGATGCTCATTGCTGAAGGACGTCTTCCGATGAGCGGATACTGGATTTTCTTTGGGTTTCTCTTGCGAAATATCTCAGGCTCCCTTCGTTGATTATTGCTAGATGTTTGGTTTATGCATTTCTTTACATCGTATTTCCTTCGTTTGGTCGAAATTGAGATATTTAAGGGATAAATATTAATTAGGTGGATTTCATCGATTAGATTTTAGCGATTTTAAGGAAGATCGGAAAGAGATTTTAAGAAGTAAGGGGAAGGAGAAATACCTAAGACATATGACTTCGACTCGCCTTTTTACTCCTTTCTTTTTCTTCGGTTTGAAAAATGGCATTTCTTCGAGACACGTCTCCGAACTATTCCCTGGTTCCCGAAAAATACTGCTTTCCCGAGTTTCTTTCAATCGCGCTTTTTTGAAACACTTTCTGGAATCGAAATTGTAATTACTAGAAAGTTGGATACGTCGACTTCCAGGTGGATCGATAGATCGCGAGGAATGTAAGATTTCCAAGTGCTCGGGATCATTGGGAACTGCGCAGGCGCGCGATTTCGGGCCGCCTTTTAACTCTCTCGCTTTTGGTTTCGTTGGAAAATTGGAACGTATTTCTCCTCTCGACGCGTGATTGACATTTCTGCGTGGCTGTGGAATATCGAAGGGCTTGTTTGCATATTGGCTGTACGCGCGGTTGTCTCTGATAACCGTTCTGACGCGTGAAACGGGGAATAAAACCCTCTCCTTTCATTACCCGATTCCGTATTAGGACAAATAAAACGCGACGAGGAAGCAAGCGCACGTTCCGAAATAATTCCCGTCGAAAGATCATCGACGCGACTGGTTTTATTCGAAACTATAATCCGCGTACGCGACGGTGAAGTACTGCCATATATCTTCGGAGAATTAACAGGATATCGCGATGGTAGAATAAATACGAGATAAAGCGCAATTTCCACGGGCGTTTGAAGTATTTCTCGCGATTCAACCTTGTGAAAAATGAGGATTGTTAACCCGTTTTTCGTTCCCGCGAATTGTCAAACGCCGAAGCGCGAAACACGCCGACGAGTGAAAAAGAACAGACGCCGATGCGGCTGGTAATAAATTTCTTTTAGTTTCCCCGATTTCGGACCAGCCCGAACGTTATTATCCGCATCTTTATCCTTAGACTCGAAATAATAGCCTTCGTCGACAATCGAAGTCGATAACAACGGATTTCGATTCGTTATACGAAATAGAACGCGATAGTTAAGCTCTTTATGACAGTTAACTCTATCTCGCGATTGTGCATTGCGCGTGGAATTGAATGACGCTTTTAAAAATTCAGGTACCCCCGATAACCCGCGAATTATGGATAGCAACGGGGCTTGGTGAAAAATACATTTGGTTTCGCGAATCCGCGATTCTCGTGAAACAACACAGCGAATAGAATAGTGGATTTTTTAATTAAAAAGTGGAAAGTGTTTCGAACGATCGAACCTCGTCGTGAACCTGTACGTGAACTCTCGCGTAGCTTCTAAGAAAATCGTAAGACAAGGGGTTAAATTAGATAAAAGGACAATCGCGAGAGGCGTGTCACGGTCACGTGTTCGATCTCGTCTAACGTTTTACCGTGGAATTTTCTTGGGAAACAAGCACGTTACACGAGAGATAATAATTTCAACATCAAGCCAAAGTGACTATGTCGAAGAAATTGGTTCTCGAGAGTAACAGGCTGCCTCGTCTGTCTAGCGTTCTTTCCCGGAAGCTAGCATCGGCAGGCGTGGCGCTCGAGCATCCAGCGAATTAAATTCAAATTTCGACGGGGTATCCCGGTTAAGCCGTCCCGCGAGATTATCGTGATCTCGAAGAATCGCGTGCCGTGTGCCCATTAAAATTTGTAATACCGAGGATCGTTTACAGTTTACAACGTCCGCTTCTGCGGGATTAGTTACCCCTCGCAGGCGGGGCTCGTGAACCGGTTACGTAGCCCAACCGGTCTCGAATCGGTTTTACGACCCTTACGTAAACTCCAGCAGCAGTATGCTCTCGGTTTTTCAACGCGTCGATATCATCCGAGCTATCGAATATCGCTTGGAAACTCGTTTCCGCTGCATGCTAGCTTCCGCGAATTTTCTTCTCGTGGATCCAACCCTTTCCAAAAATTTCGAAAATTTAAAAACGCAGAAAATCCTTCGAACGTCAACTTGCTGCAAATACCTTCCTGTTCGTCGCAAAAATAGCCATTCCTCTGGCAACGGTACTAGAACGGCTGCGTGTCCGAATAATTTTTCTATCGCCACGAATGATCAAAATTGATAACGGGACTGCCGCGTGCTAAATTCCACCGAAATCTCGCCTAAACGCTATCGCGCTGTAGGCAAGCCTACACGGAACTTATCGTGTCAGTGATCCATGAATCTTCAACGTGGCTTGTTCAAAGAATTCCCGCCGCCAACCTCGAAGACACAGAGGCAGCTCGCCACCCCTCTCTTTCCACGTCCGTGCAAAATAACCAGGGGATGATCCTCGACTTATCGTGTCGTGCCCCCGTCCGTCTTCGCAACGCTGCACTTCCCCCGAATTCGGATTCGAGTTATTGATATCGACAACTGTTACGGCCACGATCGAATCCCTACGTAAATTTCGCCCCACGTGGAATTCCACCCCCGAATACGCGCGATAACGCGGCAAGATACGATTACTCGATCGTATCCTCTGACACGGCTCCCTAGAGATATAATTTATCTCGTTTACCGCGATAAACGAACACGTGACGAATAGATACGCGAGGAAAAAGCAGGAAAAAATGTTTCGACCAACGTTTCGACACATCGTTGACGCGTTGTCGCGTATAATTCACCCCGTGAGTGTCAAAATACCGTCGACGAGAGGTCAAAGGGAATGGAAAATCGGAGGAGACCGATCGTCGCGTTGGGAAACAGCAGAGGAACAACGCGATGTTTGGCAAAGCGAATAATTACGTTGAGGGGGCGCCAGCGTCACGCTTTCCTCCGAACGACATTTCAAAATCGCACTGTTGCACGGCGGCGTTCACGCTCTTTGATTACCGGCGTTTTCGAAATTGCTCACTGGAAAACGCGATTTTAATTGCACCGAGAGAGTTTACCGAACGGGCCGCGAGATAGCGGCAAACAATTTATGTTTGCGCCGGGATCGCGTCCTCGTCAACGACGAGCAGTTTATCCAATCACGCGCGGCAAATCGGAGAAATCTATTTTACCATATCGTGCCGTTTTCTACGAAACTCGTCGAAACGTGCACTTTCTCCGCCATATTTTGCAACCCGACAAATAAATTCTAATATAGGCTAATATTAAAAATCTCGCACGAAATGTATACAGTTCAGGAAAAATATATTGAAATTCTTGACTATGGATTATAATTTTTAGCCGATTCGTTAATTCCTGGATTTAAATAAAATTCACAGCGAAAATTTTTCCGTGTTCTTAAAATGGCGATCATTGTTACAAAGCACGTGCTCGTATTGTCAAAAACGAATTGTGCTGTTTTATAATCGCCTTGACCACGTCTGAATGAGAATTCTGGAATTCTGGAAAAGTTTGCGAATATTTTATAATTTTTTAATTGTTCAAACGATCGGTGAATTTCCTGTTATTTAATAGATTCGACGAAAAGAAGCGATTGTTTTGTTTCACCAACCGAAGATGGATGAAAGTTTCGTTAACGTGACGCATCTAGTCTTTGTGGAAAAATAGGTCCGCGATACACAGAGAGGCACAGAAGAAGAAACACGAAGATATTTCGCGAGGTTTTGGCCGGCGATTTCTCTCTCAACGAACGAAGCCTCGAATCTTGATACGGTCGCCCAAAGGCTCTAGTGTCTTCCCTTTAACGTGTATTCGGGCCGCACAAAGGGATCGAAGTGGAGGGACGCGTGGAACAAAGGGGCTGTTTAATCTGCAGGGAGTTGCAAAATTCGGTGCACGTCGAAATTTCCAACATTTATTTTCAAAGCGACGAAAAGAGGGGAAAACATTGTCACCATACGGTATCGCGACCGCTCAGGGTGTTGCGACTCGCTTCGGCTGGCAATTCACGGGAAACCGTCCCGTCCTTGACGAGATGGCGGCTATACCTACTGGGGTATAACATTCTCAGTTATTCAAAGTAAGTAGATCGACGAAGTTATGTCAGCCATGGCGCGTGTCGCACGAGCTGGCGATCGATGGAACACCCAAATCGTTTCGCCATTTTCGAGGAACCAACGACGTCCACGTTGTCACGACTGGACGATAACGATACGTAGAAATTTCTCAAATTGAGGAATTTTATCGCGGACAGTACGTGGAACAAAGGTAAGCGAAATATGGTCGAGGCGTAAAGAGACACACCCGATTTGCGAGTATACGTCCGATTTATGCGCGCTCGACTACTGGGAAAGTCGGTGAGGAAATTGGCGAGGAAATTGGTGAGAAAGGAATCGCTGGTCATGAAGCGAATTTCCATCGATTACGCGGTAAAGCTTAACGACGGTCAGGAGTACGGAAAAATGGGTCGGAATGAAGTTACGGGACACCGAGATGTAGTTAAATCGTTCCCGCCAACTTTTCGAATCGTTCGGGAAGCGTCGTTTACGATCGACTTCGATCGCCGGTTCCATTTTCCCGGCCATTTGTTCGGATTACGCGGGCAACTGGGGCAAGGGAAACCTTGATCGTTGGCCGATGATCGATACGAATGTTCCCCCCTGTCCCCATACGTTCATATATGTATGAAAAATTAAGGGTAAGACGCCGGTAAGTCGTTGCGTGTAAACGCTATGAAGAGGGCTTATCTTCTATCCCTGCAGTGTATTCGTAACGCATTTATGCGGCAGTTTAGGCGCCATTGTCTTTTATAACGTCTCGTAAAGTTTTAATGCACGGCGATTTAAATGTACTTTAACACGAGGGAGTTCCATTGAATTCCTCTTACGGCTGAATTTCAGATGCACTTATTAAATATTTATTTTAAATTTGTGCCGTCGCGCAGTCTCTCCCGTGTATCATATTTTACCGGGGAGGAACAAATGTAGCCCGGGATATCGTTGATCTGAAATTTAAAACGCGCGCGAAATTTAATCAAAATGGCGACCCAGGGAATCGTCCTGGAACCGTGGACGTTGTACCGTAATCGGTTACACGGTATTACAATTGTCTGTACATGCGAGAGAATTTTTCCACGTGCAAGGAGTACATCTTTGATATTCGTGTACCAGTGACTATCGGAACGTCCATGGAATCGTCTCTTCTTTTTCACACCCCTGGGAGACACGACGGTGCTGGACATGAATATTCTAGTACCTGCCATTCGTGGCGACGATTCTTATCGCGAGAGTTCCTTGTAATCCTCGAGTAAATTGAACAAAAGCGCCCTTAAAGTCCGCAATACGAGTCGAAGCGTTCGTACCTTATCCCCGATTCAGGGATACATCCTGGGATTTGCTTTGTGAGATTTATTTGTCAACTTTCGAATTCGAATCGACTCTCGAAACACGCTTTGTTTATAGCCGCGACAAGAGGTCGTGATTTGAAACAATTTGAATATTTTGAAATTCCACGAGTGATCGACGGTTTCCTTTTTTCCTAGGCTCCGTAATATATTGCACGGAATCGGGGATGCTATTAATCGCTCGTTTGATCGATCGAATTGAAGAATGGCGAAAAACACGGGTTTATTTGGCATTCGGATTCGAATTTGAAGTTCGACGAGTGCGGGTTGATTTATGGCAGGTGAGAAGTACCGTGAAAGTTGCACGCTTTCCTATCGATATGATCAGTCAATTTGCAGCGATAGTTTTTCAAGTGGAATTTATTTTATTACGAATTCGAGGATTTGTAAAATTTGAAGTTATCGAACAACGCTGCAACCACGCCTACTTCTCTTCGTGTTCCTCGTTTATAGTATTTTTTTTCCTATCCACCTATTTACTTTTCACTTTACTCCGTGTTACTGCTGCGCGAAACATTCTGTTTTCGGGTTTTCAGGCCGAAGTGATTATTTATTTCGTAGCATTAACTTGGAGAATTATTAATCAGAGATTCCTGATTAAATTTCGCTTTCAAAAATTAGCGGAGAAAATTTTTGTCTCGCGTGAAATTGGATGTCTTGGATTAGGAATCTCTGTATACTGAATACTTGACCACTTCGCCATGAAAAATACATTACCTGTATAAGCTGTGAATTTTCAAATCGAGTTTTCACTCTTATCATTCATACTATTTTTTGTATGTCGACAGAATATAAAATAATCAACCAATATAACAAAATTCTTTTGTCGATGTAAATACATTATTAATCCCATCGCCTAGAATATTTTGCGAGTCCCATGGTAAGGAAATCGAGCCAAGCACGAGCATCACCGGTGAGAGTTGTGGTCCGTAGATAGAGCTTAACGTAAACATCGTCAGGCTCGGTTAGGCTCGGTCAATATTTTGCGAGTCCCATGGTAAGGAAATCGAGCCAAGCACGAGCATCACCGGTGAGAGTTGTGGTTCGTAGATAGAGCTCAACGTAAACATCGTCAGGCTCGGTTAGGCTCGGTCAGGCTCGAGGTTAATTTCGCACGTGTTTTTCCGTTTCAGTTGCGTGTTATTCTTCGCGGTGTTCGGACGAAGTGCCTCGACGCGTGAACGACTCTGTTGACGACTGAGACCCGGTCATCGACACCAACATCAGGTAAGAGGTTAACCATTCTTATATATAAGAAATTAGTATCGTAGAATATATCTTAGTTAGACAAATCTGAGCTACGAAGCTTCCAAATTCTCGGGAAATTTACTAAATCTTTCAACAATAATTTTAATACGTCATCGGATTTACCGATCGAAATATCCCTATCGTTTAATTTACTCGAAGAAGTTTGCATCGCGAAACGTGCAGGTCTCCACGCGTATACTCTAAGAAATCTTCGAGCAACGATCTCACTTGGCCTGGAATAAGAAATATTCCGCATAAAGCAGCCGAATCAGGAACCCAGCTAGATGCTTCTCCTCCTACAAAAAGCACACAACGTCCTTACAGCCTCGAGGTTCCAGATACGGGTGTCGGCGATCCCGTAAACTTTTTCGCGAAGTCACGTCCGGTATACACGGGATTAAATGAAACGGAGGTTTCTCTCGCGTCGCGACCCTCCTCACTTCCTGTTTCCCACAGGCGGAACCGAAACCGTATTTTCCGGCTGAAATTCACCGGCTGCATTATTCGCGTACCTTTTTGCGAATCCGTGTGTCCGATACACGTTGCTGCTTGCAGCGGATTTATGAGGGCGGAGGTTCGCAGAGGGAGAAATAGACCCCGTCCCTGGAGATTGCGAAGGAATTTGGTTCGCCGCGGTCCGCATCCCCTTTGTCCGGATTAAGAATAACGAATTTAAAATGGCCCGATTAACCGGCACGCGAGAGATCGGGCCATTCCTAAGGTCGTGTGGATCCTCGAACAACACCGGAAGGTAATCTTCTTGCAACTTCCACGGGATTGCACCGTTGCTCTTGGCTTTTTAATAATGTACTGCAGGGTCGTGAATTTTCTCGGCGTAGATTTAAGAAAAGGAATTCCAGGCTTTCAAAGATAGCGCGAAGACGCTGCTGAGAACTCGAGGGACGTACGAGATGCGTGAGGAAAATTTGTCATTTTTACCTCGGATTTCCAGTTCCGTGTTTTTCTTTCTTTTCCCAGTCCTCGAGCTCGATTTTCTATACATTATTGGAACAATTCGATGATTTTCTTTGGAGTCGATAGATCGAAGTCTGGCCATTGTTTAAGGTTTTCTACGGTTTCGTCGATTCAGTTTCGCTTCGTTTTTCGGTCCACGACCACCAAATGGGAACTCAAGCGAGGGATGATCAAAACTGCTGTCGATTCGAGCCGCGTATCACTCGCGTGCACTCTTCGTCGATTTAACGCGACGCATAGAGAGGCGTCGAAGATGGTCGATTGGTCGAGAGAGCCTGTCATGCGCGTTATTACATGTGCTGTGTTTCAAGGAACGAACAGAGAAGTATACGATAAAGTTTATCGATTCCTCGTTCGCTTCGTTCCCCGTGATTCTAACCGTGACAGCATTTGCTTATCTCGCGACCGTCTCACACTCGTTAGCCTTTATTATGCAAAGAGATACTTTCTATAGATCGATAATAGATCCCCAATAAATAATTTAAGTATCGGCAAATACTTAATAATAAATATTCGAATTTATCTCAACCGAGTAGCTTCGTTTGAATCGCCACCGAAATTCATTTTCCGAGCTCCATAAAATGGCGGACAAGTAATTGCGATAGTACTTTGCGAATGTTCGATTAAAACCAGCTTTCCCCTCGGCCATCTAAACTTATGCATTTAAAACTTCGAATTTTAAACATTCTCGTGATTTAAAACACCAGTTGCCAGATTCGTTTCCGGCATTGTATCGTGATAACGAAAAGCCGGAGGAATTAAAGGAGGCACTGTGTTAGCCGGTCAAACGCGTCAGGTTTTATCGGCCACGGTAGAAAATGACGTCCCGTTAATTACTGTTAATCCGTGGTCACTGCTAAACGATTTATCCTGGAACGCGATTCTCGCGCTTATTATTCTGCCAAACCGTGGCCGTGTTTTCAATAAAGAGGAAACAACCGCGAGCGTTTTTGTTTTATCAACTAAACCGATTGTCCATCTGCCAAAACGTCACGCCGATTGATCCACGTGCTCCGGTTTTAATTCCGCTCGTCGAAATAAACGCCATTGACGCGTACTGATTCCTTTTCCGACTAATTACCACGTTTTCATCGCCCTGTCGAACTCGGACCGATCCGAAGACTCGCGTGGCCCAGATTCTAGCAAGAAAACGCGGGTTATAAAATCATCCGAAATAAAAATTCGCCGAGCAGAGTTGGCGAAGGACATGTCTGCCATAGACACTCGATGAATCAATCACGATCGAATATCGCGACCTCGAACGAAGTGGATGGAACTTGTAACGCCATCCAAAATGGTAATCTAATAAGTGTCTCGTTAATTTCGTGCCAGGATGCTCGTGAACCTCGTGTCCCGGAGTTCATCCGAGATTAATCGACGAACGAAAACAGTCGGCTGTTTATTTTAACAACCACGCACAGGTGTAGGCACCGATTCTCGCGTTCCGTAATAAATCGGTAATGGCCGACGGAAGAAAGATGCTAGCGCGTGTTACGTCACGTGGCCGGTCTCAGCTGAAACATTTCAGAGCCAAGTCAAATATTGACAGCGTGGAAAGATGTTCTCGCGGCTTCTCAACCCTTCCACGTACCGGCTGCAAGCTATATTTGCGCGGGGCTAACAGGCCATTCTTAATTTCCAACGATGCCGTACCATCGACCGGTTTCGCATCGGCGCGTGCAAACATACTTCCTCGCCGGTTTCCATAAATTCCCGATCGTTTCGGTTCGTCGCGATTTTACGACGGGCATTTTTTACCCGGCATTCAGCTGACCGAGAGTTCGGAGTTGCGAAAGTGTCGCGCGAGCAGATTGGTGCCGCGTGAAAACCGAAGAGGCATCGGTTGGCTGGGTAAAGGGAGAGGGAACACGATGATCCACCGATGTATGCATAATTAGATATCATAAACTTTCGAGTTAAGCGTTATGAACTTGGTAACCGGCTTGTATTAAGGTATTAGAGCGAGCATCGTGCTTACCTTCGCTCGAACGCCGCGTAGATGAGGTTCCATGCGATAGATTTTGAACATTTTGGATAATCGTATTTTAGCATTCGCAGGTATAGCGTGAGAAATAGTAATCATATTTTTGGACTACTTAACGGTAGCTTATTTTATTCGACAAACGTGGTAACGCGTTCTTTAACGTTAAAAGTTTATCACAAAACTGCATGAGCACGGAATACCTTGAATTTTTCACTCCCTCTCTCGAGAAATTCTTTGAACTTTGCCTTTGTGCTCGTATTTGCTTTCACAGCTAATATAATAATAATATTTCGACTGTTCGCGGGTCCAAATATCGAATGCTCAAACTCTCGCGGAAAATAATCCGCTCCAAGTATCAGTCTTCTATTTATGTTCCAAATTACAGTGGTAACAGATGACGAAAATGTCTGTCTATCGAACCCCAATATTAAATTAACTCTTTACTTCTCCTCGGTCTAAGACGTAGGCAGTTAGTACTTGCTTTAAACTCTATCTCGCGTTCGAACCCGCGTCCAAACCACCATTTCCGTTTTCGACCATCTCTGTACTCCGGTTTCACGTTTCGCTGTGTACCTCGACTCGTCAGTCCAGCAACGAGATCGACCATCTCCACCCAAGTCAGTGCAAACGGTATCGTTTGACCAACGATCGTCGGTCGAGATACTCTCCGGGCCATTCTCCGTTAAACGAGCTCGTACGATAATGCAATTCATTCTGCTTGATATACGCTCCAGAGATTAACCCGATGGGGATCCGAAGAAACTCGGAGCGTTATCGCGGCCGCCAACAGAGCGCGGATTGCCACGTCTGACTTATGACGGTTTATACCACTTACGGATGAATTCTGCGACCAGTGACTAGCCACTCGTAACCGGCTCTATCATCAATTACCGTGGGGATTTATCAGGCTTACGATAAGGGAAGCAAACTGCTTTCGACTGGACGGATCAGATACCTAAAATCGGAGAATCTTGTGTGTCACGTGTACGAATCTCTCTCTCTCTCTCTCTCTCTTTCTCTGTAATTAATCTATATCGTAAATTTCAACGTCGGCCTCATTCCTCGCGATATTCGTCACATTTTTGGCCGAAACAAAATTCCTATCGTATTTCTATTCTATTATTTCGTCCGATTCTCTGTCAGCGATTCACCTCGATCTCGTTTGCCGAAGCTCCGCGGGAATCGCATAGTTTCGCGGTATTATGCAGGCGAGCGTGCACCGGCATACGATAACGCAATTAGAGTACCGTCACTACGCGTTCGTCGTGACAACAATTCGCAATTTTCTCGCGGGCGCAGCGGTAATCGAATTAACCACGCGATTCTCTATAACGCGATACAAATTTTGGGGACGCGAAACGCAGCTGTTACCATAGTCATGCTGATCGTAATCTCGGTATCAACCGACCCGATTATCGGTAGGCGTCAGGATTTATCGATTTCGCCAAATACGGGAACCAACTCGTGACTCTTGGTAGGTTTTGCGGTGACTAAACTAACGAATCGCATAGCAGCCTCACGCTCTGCTCGGTATTATACTTGTATAATAATTTAATACGAGAAGATTAACCCAGTTACCGAGTTATTAAGTTAATATTAGTTATTGGGTTTATTAGCGATGAAACTAACGTTAACTCGAACTAGTAATGTGTAATTAATGAATTTAATTTAATTATTAATTAAACCTCTGTTGGCTATTCAACCGATAATCCTTCGCTTAAAAATCACTCGTTCAGTGATCCCCGATTTTCCCTAACGACCCGACTTTGGTATCATCGCCCCATAGAAAATGGAATCTCCGCGCTCTTAACTGGTTTTATTAAGATATAAAGTGCATCTGTAATTCTGCAGCGGTTCAAAATTAAAGCATTCTGCACAGACGGCGATTCGCGGGCGAATTGACAGTTCTGGGCATTGCGCGGTGCGATTAGGTTTAACGTCGACGACATAAAAGCGGTGCCATTGTCGTGGATATACCTGGCCACAGTTTGCAACGACTGCGTCGAATAGCGGGAATTCTCTGGAAATAATCACGATCGTGATTCGCGTTAATAACGGCGAAATTTGTCGGCCATCTAGCGATTCGAAGGACCATAAAATCACGGCTTATTGGCCCCGTCCGATGGCGGGACACGAGGAGGAAAATAAAGTCGCATCTTCATGAAAATTCATATCGGTCAAACGCGATCGACGGGACGCGAGGATTTTAACGATCCAGGCCTCGCATTGCCGCATGGATCTGCAATAAACTCGCGATCCTCGCGCTTTCATCGCACTCGAATTATCGAGCAACGCGTGATCGTTCATGCACTAAATTCAGGCTGTTTCGAGGCATTCTCTGATCACTGGGATATTACGGATTCTTTGCATTGCAGAATAACTTTTAGCAAAAATTTTTACCATTGATCTTTAATATTAAAACTACCGTAACACGAGCAACCGAATTTTTCTTTCATCTTCGGGATATTTCAATCTCTCTGGATTAGAATGTATACTCGAATTAATTTTTATATCCAGCAAGTAACGAGTAATAATTAAAGAAGGTATCAAAGGACGGGCAGACTACGGTTATATATGAACCCGACAGAATACGAATTCCATATCAGTAGGATATGGAATCCACTCCGTATCTGTAATTTCAGGAGAAATTACAGACCTCGGATTAAATAGACGATAGAAGGAATAGACAGAGTCGGGAGCAGGGGAAATCGGAAAAGAAAATGAAAAGAAAGTCAAGCGTGTGGCTGCCAGTCTAGGCGAGAACGAGAAAGAAATCCTTGACTGTAACGAAATGAAAGAATAAGAAACTGAAAATGTCTCGAGAAATCTGTAAAGAGGGAGTTCAATAACGTCGGAGTCAGGAGTTATCGTGACGTAGCTACCGCTTCCAAATCTTCCGGTGGCCATTTTAACAGCACGGAACAATCTTCCAAATAATTGAAATTCGTTTCAACTTTCCTGCACGCGGAGATCGAGATAAGAGAATTCTCAAACTTCGTGCTACTTTAGAAGGATTCGAAAATCGATGTAGAGCTCAGTTCTGTCCAACAGTCAGACATCGAAGCTCCCTTCAGTTACTTACCGGTTCGACAAATTATCAGCCACGCGATTCATTATTCACCGTGGTTACACTAGCCCGTTATCACTTTTGTGTCCGTGGAATTTCACGGTCATTAATCAGATTTAATCAAGAGAGGCTGCGCAAAGTAGCGGAAAGGGAGAGCGGAAGATTAGTTTTGTATCAATCGGTCGATTAATCATCGTTAGACCGTCATTAGGGGTTGGCTGACGATGCATGCTTAACAGGCGTGACGATTTCACGCGTTCATGAGTTCTCGACTTCTTCGATCGCTTTCGAGAACTTTCCGAGAAATTAATTCAGCCACGGAGGGGCGATGGGACGAGCGAGAGGGTAGGAGATAGGGGGGAGAATAAGAGACCATGGCGAGAAAATAGGAATAGACGAGAGAAATCGAAACGGACGGGAAGGATGAGAAATGGAGACAGGTGGAGGTGGAATATAGCAAAGAAGGAAGAAGAAGAGGGTCTCAGTGGTCTCGTTACACTGGAACCTCTGCACCCGTGATTACGCTCCGATTGCGCTGCAGCGCCCCCTTCCTAGAGCCAATTAGAAACTGTACAAGCAATCCAGGCAGAAACGCTTGTGAAAGCATTCTAATTGGCGCAATCGATGACTGTAAACGTCACCTTCGAGTTGATTTACGATTACCCCGGGATCTGTTCCCTTGGGATACCGATGACACGAAAGAAACCCCCGACCGTACATCATAAAACGTGGATTACCCAATCAAATCGTTCTATGTACACAAATAATCGGCCTGTCATGGATCAACCAGAAATTTAACCATTCTCGCGCATAAATATTTTCTACGTCAAAAATACACATGTCGTTAAAAAGAAAAAAAAAGAAAAGAAAATAAAATAAGCAAAATAAATGGTACGAAAAATAAATTCGGATTTTATATTTGGATAATCGACGTTCTATTGTACGTGCAAAATTGCTGCAGTATCACGGCGACTGACTCGGCGTCTCCAACGCAAAAATGGATTTAACGGACAAAGTATCTGGAATTTGTTTAATCAATTTCACGACACGGGGGACGATATACTACAGGTCGATAAGTGTGTACCAAAGGCGAAATGCCGGAATATAGGACGACGCGAGATGGAGACATTTGTCCCGGACTGGAAGACGATGGACGCGTTCCGCTTTCTGAAATGAAACCCCACAGGTGTGTGCAAACGCGTCGGCTTTATATCGGCCATTTTTTCCGCATGCTCGTTCCGCGAAGGCAACGTCCACGGCAGATTGTTTACATGCACGCTACAAGGACGTAACATCGAGCCTATTGGATTTTTTATACGCACCTGAACTTCTAAGGCATGGTAAGCAAATATGAGGCCAAGCAGTATCACAGTAGACACAGAGATCAGGGTTTTCAGTGCTGTCGAGTAAAACGAGGCCTGCAACATAAAACGTCGTCCTCGTAAATCCCAGTTCTGTGATTTCGACCATACCTCGCTTTTATTCTACCGTCTCGTCTCTAAATGCACAGCGTTCCCCGATAAAAGAGAAAAAGAGAAATTGTCAGACGATTATTACATGGAGGATCCGTGTAATAATGGAGGTTGCACGCTGAATACTCGAAAAATAATGTAGGATATAGAATTTTATTCGTTAATAGAAATTAAATTAAGGAGGATTAAACACAGAAGATATATATATTTAATTAAAAAGAATTTCGCGAGCCCCCGCTATTTTCTCGCCGCCATTTTGTCACTGCTGTCTTGGCCACTCGTTCATTCTCGCTCCTCTTCCTTTTATTTAACGCAACGTTGTCGTGACTTCCAAAAAATCCTGCATAAATAATAACACCTAAAACGGGAAACAAGGGTGAGATTGTCAGAGCCAGAAACACTAAGTTCGCAATTTAAATGCGAAAATGTCTCGCGCGAGGCAGACATCGTTGTCCTTCCTTACGTTTCGAGTAACAGTTATTTCAACTATTATGCACCGTTAACTAGAAGATTAATTTCGTTTCGTTAAATAATTGCGCGGAAAAGTTTCGCGCGAGTTGGATGCGCAGCGAGTTATTTGAAAAGTTATTTTTAACGCGATTTTTAAGCGCGAGCGATACGGTACGCGCGGGGGTTAATTGAAATTGCCCTCGTATTCCAGCGGTAATTCGTAGAGATTTCGCGCAGCGGGATCGCGTTGTTCCAAAAAGGGGTGAAAATATAGAATCACCGTCGGGGAAATTCATCTCGTCGATGACGATGAATTTTCCCAATTTCCATCGTGTCTGTCTCCCACGAATAGGCATTACGAAATGAAACTTGTGTTTAGAGAACGTAGGAAAATTATTGCAAGAATAATTCCCTTTGTGTCTCCGCGTAAAAGAAACTGCGAGATTTTCCTCGCATTTTATTTCAAGGGTAACCAGGTCCCTTTGCAACATCCCAGAGGCTCTACACGAGGCAACCCGACGAGCTTAGACATTTTAATTTGCCACATCGCCAAAGCAAACGTACGTAGCCGATATTTCCTTAAGATGTCTGTGTAACGAAAGTTCCACTCGATTATGATACTTTGTAATCGTAATATTTCCATCTGAACGAGTCCAATCAATCGATTAAAGGCTCTCATACCCTGGGACCTTGAACGAGGATTTCTCAGCGAGGAACTAATTGCAACCTCGTTATTCGCAAGTAAGGTAAAAGGAGAGCACACGCGCTCAGACACGTAATGAAATATTCAAACGTCTGCGTAAAGTTACTTATTACTCGTAAAAGTCAAACTGAAGACTGCGTTTATTTTTCCGCCCCTTTTTCTCTCTTCTACTTTTTAAAGGTGACGTTAAACTCCGCATTTTCGAAGCTCGTAAAACGCGCGGCCGACACCGACAGCGTCGCGGTGAGAAAATAAAATTTCTATATCACTCTTTCGACTCGTCCTTTTTTCCAAACGTCCACGAGCACGCTTCTGTACCATTCGAGTGAATAGGAGACATTGTAACGAAGCACCCGGTTTCGTGGATAATTTCGTCCCGTTCCTCTTGTTAAAGAGACAGTTGATTCTCTCTTAAAAAGAATTTTCCTAGAATTATATTTTAATACCCGAGCTTGGAATAATCCCAGTTTCTTAAATTTCGGTATTCGGCCAAGATATTTAATTTCATTTCGTCCCTTTTACGTTATGGGATTATCCTTTTATACTTTGGGAAAAAGAAGCAAAATGGCGCTTTTTAACGAGGTACACGTATGAGAATTTTTAGAGTACGATAAATGTCCGATGATTTCTGATCGGACAAATTTTGCGTTTCTCATTCACTGCCGATGTTCAACACGGTTTTGGTCAACGAGATAACGAATTTTTTTTAACAAATACCTTGGTCGCCGCCTATATTTGATCGGTTGGTGCGATATTTAGTGTTTTTGTGCTCCAATTCGCGTTATGTTTGTTTTAATTTTACGCGCCTTGGCCAGCAGATCGTGCAACTTTTTTGCGGTGGAAGCGCGATGTGGAAAACAATCGAATTTATATTTTCCAGCAACGTTCAGCCGCCACGACTCTAAAAGTGTGCAATAATACGTGTGCGCTAATGTTTCCAATGATTTTTCGATTACGATACCTCGTCCAATCTTATCTCGGTTAATTTTCGAACAGATAACGTTTCCTTGGTCATCTTCGCGGGTATTTACAGATAAACACGCTCAATTCGTTAACGGGTTCCCTTTAATGTGCAACGAGCGATACAAAATGGCTCGTTCGCGAGTCTCGATTGGGAGTGCAAGTCCAAGGACGCGGAAAATCCTAAAACGGAGAAACGAGGATTGTTAGGTCTCGAATGAAGGGTCCTCGAATCACTCGAAGCACTTGGTGCCGAGTATTCTCTCTGTAATTAAATTGAGAATGTCAAGTCGAACCGTGACTGATCTCTCGTGGTCGCGGAAAGAAATGGCGGAACGTGTCACCTCTTAAAGCTCAATCGGTAAAGAATGGTACGTCGATGGCGTGCGAAACCGGAGTAGCTTTTCCATCTTTGTAATTAAATTTCTTTACAATGGTAAATAAAAGTAAATAAGATAAACGAAATCCGATCCTGATTGATCCCGTTTAATTCAGCTGCATCGGAAGACTGCTTGCTAAATTACCAGGAATTATGAAAAGATCGTAGATACAGAATAATCGCGAAATTTGATTATCCCTTTTATAACATCCTTTTTGCGCAGCAATTACGCGACGAGAGGTCGATAGAAATGAAAGCTGAAAGCGGTGCAGTCGAGTAATATTAAATGAAAGAAACATCCGACGACTGAAACTTGTTTCCCGGTTGACTATCGGTCAACTCGACCATCCATCCATCGATTTGTCTCTTCCTAATAAAAGGAACAACACTGTCGAATCCCGCGATTCGAATATTACGCTCGACATCGAGCGAATCTATTCGAAAGCCATTTTATAAACGGCACAAACGGTATGCAAATGACACGCGAACTACAATGTTATATCGCGGGATGTCGCGTAACGTCACGCGTATGCTCGATAACGTACGATATTTCCTAAAGGCGGAAATTCCTGCGAATAGTATACTGATTTAACGCCGCGCTATCTGAAGCCGTAAAGCGAACCATCCGCCATGGCGATAAATAAAAACGATATCTGACAGACACGAGGGTTATAAATATCCCGGGTATAATTACGAATTCGATAATTTTATCACTGCCGCGTGGTACAGATAAAAGTCGCGAGCAACGAAGGAAGTTGGCCGATTACACGTTACAAAGGAAATCGTCAAGAATCACGAATCGTGGCGATGGAAAGATGGAAACTCGTGACTGTATTAGCCCGATTTAATCGGTTCACGAAACCCGCGCGTTCAGTGGGCAGATTCGGGTTTCGTGGCAGCGAATCTGCGGCTTCCATAACAGTAGGCAGTCGGTTAATTAGTTAGTTACACGTAAGAGGAATATAAATTAGCCGCAGGGCCCCCGCAAACGTGATTCATCTGGCCATATTCAATGACGGAGACGTCGCGCCTTGATGACGCATTGATATTGAAATTGAAAAGCGTTGTTCCCCGAAGGAGATATAGCTAGGATCGAAAATTTCACGGAACGCTACTGTAGGATTGATGCTAGATTAATCCTAGGTTGACATAGATCTTCGCGTCTAATAAACAACGACTTCTTTTTAATAACAAAACAGATTTATTTCAACTGAAATATTACGCTAGGTTTCTCTCAACTCTAACTCTATCTCAAACACACGATTCTCTGCTCGCTACGTCTCGACTACACGCATTCTGTCTTTGCACCCTTGCACCCTCATTTAAAGTCTAACACTTTCTCTTTTCATACGTATGATCTCTTCGTTGATCACTTATTTCACTTAAGGGAAGTATTGGCCCTTAGTGGGCCAGGTACTTCAGACATTCGGACACATTCCTAGACTTTCGTTCATTGCTTGCACTCGACTTGGTCACAAATATCTCACGCATGCATGCAATTCTTCCACGTGGTCATCCAGACTGTCAACATGCATTCCAGATGATACCCTAAACGCCTAAGCCGGACCCGATACCGCTCTTAACCCTTTCGCGACGGCGCACCTGTACCACACATCGCCACTTTTCATGACGTCGCGATTGACCATACTTTGCCACCATTTTCTGCGTGGCCTTGTAGCGACCATCATTCTCGTCCTCGCCACTAGATGGATTCCGCCTTCAAGGACTTTCACGCAAGTCCTCGGGAAACTCCCAGTTTCCTATATATATAACTTCCCGTCTTTCCAATAGTATCCCCAGTGTCTAAGACAAGGGCCTGCTAAGCAAGCCTTACCGATGAGTCCGCTAGTAGTCCCGGGACGAAACGCATCCCTTCCTTTTCCTAACGTCCCTTCTAGCTACCTACCACCGAGGATACCTGTGACCAGCCGACTTCAAACG